>NW_027069745.1:301819-435829 GCF_002906115.3 Quercus suber
GACCTGTAAAATAATTATATACATACAAAGAAAATGCACAAATAAGTATATTACAAAAATGTGCTAAAAAAAGAATGAAAATTTTCCCTAGGAAAAGCCTGAAAAGACTTTGAAGATAAATTTCTATTGCATCAATATTGTAAAATAAAACAAAGCAAACCCAACAAAAATTTCTTAAGTCTTGAAGACTTGAAACTCACATAATAAAATAGTCATAAAGTTTGAGGTAATCACCTGCAAAAAATTTAGGATCCTATTGCTTTTCTTTTTTGGCGAAACTTCATGAAAGATAGGAAATTTATTGACCAAAATCAAGATAATGTAAAACAAAAGCCTAATCAAATTATCATTTTGTTGAAACAAAGGGAGAGAGAGAGAGAGAGAGTACGTTATAATCTTAAGATGTTCAATGGCCTAGAAATCAAATAAGTAAATAACACGTACACAACAATATAAAAATCACATAACATTGCTAATCTGAAAAATAATCTCTATTTGGCATAATCTACCACTTTTTTTCTCATGGTGTACCTTCCTTCTCTATGTTAGAAGTTTATGGTGGTTGGCATTAAAAACTATCATATTTTTATAGCAAATGATTGTTGGGAAGTTTTGAGAATAACACCTACATGATAACTGATAAGTGATAAGCAGTTTTTATTTTTATTTAACATCGAAAAAGTAAATGGGTAAAAAACTGAGTAAAGAACATCACAAAACAGAGTTTTGGGGACTGTTTAATAATGTTATTCTAGTAACGTTGTTTGCATTTTTGGAAAATATGTATGAGTAAGAAAGTGTATAGAAATACGTGTAATATTGTTTAAACACTGAAAACTATTACTTAAAACATCATACCAAACAGTCCTTTATTTTTAGAAACACGTACACTTGTGTTTTTTTAATCTATATTTATCCTAAAAGAAAAGAAAAAAAAAAAAAAAAAAAAAAAAAAAAAAAAAAAAAAAAAAAAAAAAAAAAAGAAAAGAAAAAAGAAGAAGAAGAAGAATGGTCACAAAGAGTATTGAGATGAAGCACAAGGACCATGTCAGAAAGACTTAATTAAATTGAGCCTTTTACATCCAAAAATTTTAGATGCAACTCTAGCATTGGATTTATTATTCATATTAGAATGATGAGCAACTCCAAGATTGGTATAAAGGTTTAATACCTTTACTAACTCACCAATAAGTACCACAGGATCTTGTGCTTGAGGCATAGGTATTTTTGGCTTATTTGCTCGCTTTGCAGCTTGCAACTTGAAATAGTTTGGACGAATATGCCCAGTCTTTTCACAAAAATGACAAACCCATAAAGGTCTTTCATGCAACTTATCCCTAGGGAGGGTAGAATTCTTAGGCTTGGATTATTTAAGACAAACCTTAATCTTCCTAGGAGGTGGTGTAACTTCTACTGGTTTGACAATCTCACTTTTAGGAGACTCAGAAGAAGAAGCAAAATTTGTAGAATGAGTTTCAGACATAGAGATGCTATCTACAAAACCTAGACTAGTTTTGTCTAAGGGAGATTTTTGAATACTCAATATGTGATTAAGTTTAGAACTAGCAGACTTATTTGTATATTCTGTAGCAACAGATAATTCTAGTTCCAAGTTCTTAATCTTATCAAGCAACATCATATTTTCAGTCTTCACCTTATCAATCAATTCATTAGTATCAAACAATTTCAACAACAAATTTTTATTATCAAGCTTAAGGGAAGCAATTTTCTTTAACCTAAGTCAACTTTCATTGCATCATTTGCAGCAATCTTGCAAAACTTATTAAAAGCCTATTGCAAATCAGCATTCTCAAAGAGTTCCCCATCAAAAGGGTTCTCTTCAATCACAACACTTTCATCAACTATAGCAGTAGCAGTATAAGTAATGAAGTTTCCATCCTCATCGCTACCAAACTCATGATTAGATACTTCATCACCACTAAGAGTTATAACCAGAGCTTTACCCTTTGATCTCAAGAATGTAGGACATTCTGATTTCACATAACCAAACCCTTAACAACCAAAACATTGTTGACCCAAAGAATTATTAGAAGTTTGACCTACTTTTTCTTTAAATTTATCAGTATTGTTCACTTTAGTGGGTTCATTCCTCTTAAAATTCCCAGGCTTAACATTATTTTTACCTCTTACCCTTCTGTTGTTGTTCCTAAGAAAGTTTCTAAAGTTCTTGGCAAGATATACAATCCCTGTAAAAGAAAGTTCATCATCAAATCCATTCTCATCAACATCATCAACTGACTTAAGAGCCATTGATTTGGATTTGTTTGTCTTAGGTAGGTCTAGCTCATAGGACTGAAGAGATCCTACAAGCTCATCATCAGGGATGGAGTCCACATCCTTGCTTTCAGTAATGGTAGTAACTTTGGGTCTAAAGTCCTTAGTCAAGGATCTAAGTATCTTCCTAACAATCTTAGGTTGATCATAAATTTCACCCAAATTATAAGCAGAGTTAACAATATCATTTAGTTTAGCATAGAATTCATCAAAATATTTGTTATCAGACATTATAATACTTTCAAATCTAGTAGTTAACTGCTACAGTTTGTTAATCTTAACTGCCTTTGTGCCTTCATGCACAGTTTGGAGAATATTTCATGTAGTATGAGCAACCTCAACATTAAAGATTCTCTTGAATTCCTCCAAAGAAACAGTATTAAAAATAACATTCATGGCTTTGCTATTAAAAGCGGCTGCTTCTTTCTAAGAAGTTGACCATTCACTTACTGGAGTTGTCAGTTTCTCCCATTCGTATTCAACGGAATTCCAAACTCTTTCATCAATAGATTTCAAGAATGCTTTCATTCTAACTTTCTAGTAGGCATAGTTGTTCCCATCAAAGTGAGGTGGGATCATAAGAGAGTGACCGTGTACCATGACAATAGGAGTTAAGGATTAACTCTTAGATCAAAAGATCTAAAACACAAAAGCTAACCTGCTCTGATACCACTTGTACATTTTAAGACCTCTTAAAACACAAGTTGTTTAACCTAGTTATTTAGCCAAGTGATTACTTAAATAGATTATTCAAATCTAAGTTAGTACAATCAAATCATATCATATAAGTAATGCGGAAATATAAAGAACACACAATATGATAACCTAGGAAAACCAAACCGGTAAAAAACCTGAGGAGGATTTAACCAATTATCCTTAAGGTAAAATAGATTCACTATGAAAGAATTGAAGTTTGTACAATAACACTTAGACCACTAACGTCTTATTACTATCTTGAGTATAAAACTTACTACCACGACCATGTGACAGCTTTGAGTCCACGAATTACTTCTTTCTTTGATCCACTACAACCACAAGTACTCCCACTTGTGACTTTCAGACTCTACTCAAAGGTTTCAGTTCTTCTTTAAGCTCTTTATGCAACAACTGAAGTGATCACCAAGTTTTTGACATAATCTGGATCATGATAACCCTAAGTGTGTATGAAGGTAAACACCTTTAGATCTCACAAGAGATTCAACATGTCAAACCCTACACGTCAAACCAGGCTTAGGATGAGTTGGAAAAATCTGCAGAAAATTATTCTACACGAGGTTCGATCGATTGAGCCTAATTTTTGATCGATTGAGCCTTGTAGATTTATCAAAAATCCTGCAATCACTCGATTCCAACTTTTACAAATAAACATAATTTGAGCAAGCCTAAACCTAGGCCCTATGTTTTTGTAAGGTTGAATTTAATCAACCATCTTGTTGACTTTATTCCGTGCTAATTTTCTTGTATTTCATCACTTAGAAACCCTGTATTTAGGTGAGAATCTTGTAAGGGTAGTGAGTGAAAGAGTGTGAAGAAATGCCCAAGATTGTGCAAAGAAATAGGGACTCAAGACTGGATCTCGCAGGTGGCTTGCGGCTTGCAAGCCGCCAGAAGTTGCACATGTGCCAAGCATGCCAGAAGCTGAAAAGTCACACCAGCTGTTGCACTACAGGACAAAAGTCTCAGGCTGGCTAGGCCGTTAGCTCGCGGCTTGAACTCACAACTCAACCCAGTCGCGAGGTCAAGTTGCCAGAACACCCTGTTTGGGAAAAACTGACTCTTCACATTCCATTCTCACCCTAGTATAAATACCCCTCATTCCACGACATGTAGAGAGCTTTCAAAGAGAATTTTGAGAGAGAAACCCTAGAGAAAAACAAGATTGTCTCATCCACAATCTTCACAAAGAGACTCTTCAAATTCCTCTACTCTCTTCCTCTCCATTGATACATCATTGAGAGGTTCTTGACCAAATCCTTTTCTCACCATACCCACGTCTTTGAGAAGGTTCTTTTAGTGTTAAGGGAAGCAGTTTGGAAGGGACCAATGATTATTGGTTGATGCTATGGTTTATAGCGGAATCCAGTAAGCTAGAAAAGAAAAAAGTTTGGCGCAACCTTGTTGGAGCAAGAAGCTTGGAGGGCTCAGGTAACTAGGTAGATTAGGCTTGAAGGGTCTATTGCTATTCATGTATCCCAACTATATTTTCTAGTGGATTGGAGGGCAACGGAGAGGTTTTACGCCGAGGGTTTCAGTTTCCTCTTGGATAACACATCGTGTGTTATCCTTGTGTTTGCATCTCTCTTCCCTTTATCTTTACCATTTAATTACTACTGTGATTATGATCATTTATGGTTTAGATTGTTTATCAATTCTGTTTTAAGCTTGTTATCATTTTTCGCACATACATTATTTGATATAAAGCTTGAATTGGTAATTTGTTGTTTGGGGGTCTAAACGTTTATAGTGTTTTCAACGCTATTTGAAATTTCAATTGGTATCAGAGCAGGTGTACTTGTTGTTGTTTAAATACCTAAGTGCGATCCTAGACCCCTTTGGATATGGATGTTGCTATGGAAAAGGCCATGCTAAATTGTGGTTTAAATGTTTGTGATAATGACTCCATGAGTATGTTTGAAGGGTGTCCTAACAATGAACTCTTATAGTTATTAAAAACTAAGAAACATGCGAGGATGTTTGCTAACATGCTGAAATATTTTGAAAATAAGAATCACATCTTACACAATAGTCTATGTGAGTCTAACTCTTTAATAAAGAAGTACAAAAGAAGAAATAGAATATTGTGTGAAAATGTTGATAATTTGAAAAGGAAGATTCAATCTAACAGATGCATGAATGATGAAAATAAATTTCTGGTTGATGGTCAAGAATGCTTGTCTCATACATGTCTATTTATGCACACCTCATTGAAGGTGTTTAACTCATGCTTATGGTATCTTGATAGCGGTTGTTTTCATCACATAACAGGAGATAAATCACTCTTTAAGACTCTCAAAGAGAAAGTTGGTGACTATGTGACATTTGGTGATGGGAGTCATGCTCAAGTTCTCGGCAAAGGGATTGTTGAAATACTAGGATTACCATTATTGAAAGATGTGTCATACATCAAAGGGTTGAAGGCAAATCTCTTAAGTATCACTCAAATATGTGATGAGGATTTTCTTGTTCATTTCTCAAAGAAGGGGTGCTTAATCATTAACGAAGAAGGGATTCAAGTCTTGGAAGGAAATATGACTACCGATAATTGCTATGGAGTAGTTCCTACAGCACCTATTTCGTGTAGAAGTGCTTGTGTTGACATGCTAGAACTTTGGCATCACAGATTTGGGCATGCAAATTTCAAACAAGTAGCTAAAGTTTCTAAACTCGAAGCAGTTGATGGACTTCCAAAGTTTGGAAAGGTGGAGAAGACTATTTGTGGAGCATGCCAAATGGGAAAACAAACAAAGGCTAGTCATCACAAGGTGAATGTAATTGCTACCTCACGGTGTTTAGAGCTTCTCTATGTTGATCTAATGGGGCCTACAAGAACGGAAAGTCTAGGAGGAAAGAGGTACATTATGGTCATTGTTGATGATTTCTCAAGATACACTTGGGTTGAATTTCTTAGAGAAAAATCAGAATCATGTGAAAAATTGGAAATTCTCTGCAAGAGGTTACAAAACGAGAAAAGAGTTCCCATTGTCAAGATAAGGAGTGATCAGGGCAAGGAGTTTAAGAATGCAAGATTTTAGTTGTTTTGTGAAAAGAATGGAATCAAAAGGGAATTTTTAGCTCCCAAAACTCCCCAGCAAAATGGAGTGGTTAAAAGGAAGAATTGAGTGATTCAAGAAATGGTTAGAGTGATGTTACTCAACAAGAAAATTCCTCAAAAGTTTTGGGGAGAAGCCATGAACACTTCATGCCACATTGGTAATAGAATATTCTTCCGAGTGGGAACAAAGAAGACCGCTTATGAGATTTGGAATGGAAAGAAGCCAAAAGTAAAGTACTTCCGAGTGTTTGGAAGCAAGTGCTACATTCTAAATGATCAGGAGAACCTTGGGAAATTTGATGCTAAAGGTGATGAAGGTATTTTTCTTGGGTATTCTACTACTAGCTGAGCATATAGGGTCTTCAACAAGAGAACTAAGACAGTAATGGAGTCCATCAATGTGAAAATTGATGATGCCATAACCAAGGTAGAAATGGTTGATGATAAGGAAGGACAGCACACCAAAGAACCCATTGTTAAAGCCGAAGCTCTTAATATAGAAGCTGAAGGAACTACACCAGAAAAGGAATCAACTCAATTGAACACAAGAATGGAAACAAGATCAATGTCTAGAACATCAAGTCCTCTTACTCCTCTAAAAGTTCATCCTCCCGTCTCCCGAAATGATGAAGTCTCCACATGTAAGAAGCCATCATCAAGAGTGATTAAGAATCATCCCGATAGTAACATCATTGGATCTGTAAATGAAGGTCTTTGTCTTAGAAAAGGAAACATAATCCTGGCCAATTATGTAACATATCATTGCTATCTTGCCCAATTTAAGCTAAAAAGTGTAGAAGAAGCTCTCCAGGATGAAAATTGGGTAGAATCAATGCTTGAAGAGTTGAATCAATTTATGGGAAATGATGTATGGGAACTTGCTCCTAGGCCTGAAAATGTTCATGTCATTAGCACTAAATGGATATTCAAAAACAAGACAGATGAAGATGGAGAGATAATTAGGAATAATTTTCGGTTGGTGGCACAAGGATACACTCAAGTAGAAGGAGTAGATTTTAATGAATCTTTCGTTCTTGTGGCAAGACTTGAGTCTATTCGAATTCTTATGTCCATTGCATGTACCATGAACTTCAAACTCTACCAAATGGATGTAAAATGTGCGTTTCTAAATGGATGTATGAATGAAGAAGTATTTGTTGAATAACCTAAAGGCTTTAAGGATCCTCACTTTCCTGATCATGTGTTGAGATTAAAGAAAGCCCTCTATGGCTTAAAACAAGCCCCTAGAGCTTGGTATGATCGGCTTACCCATTATTTCCTAGAGAGAGGATTCAAAAGAGGTTATGCTGATCGAACTTTGTTCGTTAAGAATGATGAAGATCACCTTCTGGTGGCTCAAGTATATGTTGATGACATAGTAGTTGGAGCTACAATCAATGATCGGGCTATAGAATTTTCTGAGGAGATGAAGAAAGAGTTTAAGATAAGTATGGTAGGAGAGCTTACATTTTTCTTGGGTCTTCAAGTCAAACAAAAGAAGGAAGGCATATTTGTCTCACAAGAAAATTATGCTAGGAATATTGTCAAAAAATTTGGACTAGACTCCAAAAAGCACGCCTCCACTCCCATGAGTTCTTCCACAAAGTTGAATGCTGATTCTTCTGGGGTGTAAGTGAGTCTAACCTTGTATAGGAGCATTATTGGGAGTTTATTCTATCTCACTACAAGTAGACCGGATATTGCATTCAGTGTTGGTGTTTGTGCTAGATATCAAGCTGCTCCAAAGCAGTCTCACCTGACTGCGGTAAAGAGAATTATACGGTATATCAATGGTACTCCAAATTATAGATTGTGGTATTCCAAGGATTCAAATGCTTGTTTTGTTGGTTATTAAGATGCAAACTAGGCTGGTAGTGTGGATGATCGAAAGAATACCTCAGGAGGTTGCTTCTACCTTGGTAACAATCTTGTCTCTTAGGTGAGTAAGAAAAAAAATTCCATGTCTCTTTCTACAGCTGAAGCTGAATACATAGTAGCTGGAAGTTGCTGCACACAACTCCTTTGGATGAAGAAGCTACTTCATGATTACGGGATTCGTCAAGATACAATGTGTGTCTTCTGTGATAACACCAGTGCCATAAATCTCTCTAAGAATCCAGTTTAGCATTCGAAGTCAAAACACATAGAGATGCGCTATCATTTCATCAAGGACTTGGTGGAAGAAAAAGTTGTATGTCTTGAATTCATACACACAGACAATCAAAAGGTAGACATCTTCACCAAACCTCTTGATGGTCCACAGTTTGAATCTCTCCGTAAGACCATTGGTGTTAGTACAATCCCTTGAATCTCATGTGTGTTGTGTGCTTTACCTCTTTATACTGTATCATCTTGGTTGTAGGGCACACACTACTTTATTGGTTTATTGCATAGCATTTTTGTTGTTGTTTTAAATGTTTTTACATTGTTTCTTGATCATTTTTTTTTTCTTGCTTTCACGTCAAAAATCCAAAAACACATAAAAAGTAGAAAATTCAGAATGTTTGATCGACTTTGTTGAGTGTTGTCTCAAAGCATGTTTTGCCTTGTACCTTTGTACCAATGGCTTTGTGCATCTACGAGCTTAACTTGTCTCATATGCACTCATATCTATGTGGGAGAAATCTTGAAATCTATGTGATTGTTGTAAATAGATCTTCAACCTTGTCATGAATAATTAGTGAATGATTTTTTTTATCTTGAGACATGCATAAACTTGTGCCTATATATCTTCCCACTCTTTATTTTGTTGTTTTTACTTAAAGAGCTCACCAAATGTAAATTTCCAAATGAAAAGAGATTTTAAGCTGCAAAAGTCTATCGCACATACTAGTATTTGATTAGGAAAAAGGGAAAGCGACCAAAATAAAATGTATGATACCCAAAAAGCCAAAGGCTAACTCATCAATTTGAAATATTTAAATTTTCAGGCATCGATCTCACAATGAGATGTTTTGATTCAATATGATCAAATGATATAATGTATATGGAGCCAAATGAAAAGTTTCAAAGAAATGTACTCAAGTTTATGTGGGAGGTCATATATGCATATTTCTATAATTGAGATGGATCACATTATCTAGTGCTAGTTGTGTATGCCTTGATTGAATTGATCATTGAAGCTTCATTTTAGACTAAAGACTATCTCATTTTTGATACCCACACACAACACACAAGTTTATGTTCAATGAATGCCATATTCATTTGTGTGATTGTACTTGTTTAAATGTGTTTTCACAAGCTCAATCTTTGTTGATCAAACACAAAAAGATTTTTGAGTGTTTTTAGCTTGTTTTTGGAAAGTATTTTGTTTTTACAAAAATGTCAAAAATTTCAAAAACAGTGTTGCCTTGTTTTGGCGACTTAGTCTCGGGTTGGTCCAGTCGTATGCCCCAGTCGCGAGCTCACTCCGAAAATTTTCGCGGTTCCCTGGCGAGTCATGGTCTCAGTCGCAAAAAATACTTAGAAATTTTTTCAAAACTTGAGTTTTTATGTTTTTAGCGGCTTAGTGTGGCGACTTGTTCACGGGTGGAAGGTCTAGTCGCGAGAGTTACACAGAGATTTTCACGGCTCCCCTTGCGACTGTCTCACAGGTAGACCTTCCAGTCGCGAAAAACACTTAGAAAATTTTTTAGGAATCTTATCTTCTATGTGTTTCAGAGCTTACCTAGCGATTGATTGACGACTTGATCCAGTCATGAAAAACGCGTGTTTTACACTTTAAAGATCTTTTTAAAACCATTTTAGTTTTCCCTTGATCTATTGTGACTATTCATTATCTTCATCATTTGAACTGCTCTCTTTTTCACCATGTTTATTCATACATCACCATTGTTGTCCATCATTTCTGATTCGATCCTTAAGACAAGGTATGGGCTTTGTCTCTTACATAGTATTGGTCACAGTTACTGCTTATTCCTCATGATTTGTATGGTTTAAAGATATTTGTATATCTCTTGTTTGATCTTGTCTCTGATCTCATGTTTGAAATTGCTTTGTCTTGTTGGTGGTTATGTATGGATTTTCTTTATCTTGAGTACACATTGTGATGTTTGTGGCGCACACACATTCATTTTCATGTTTGGAACCTAAATCCCAATTTTTTTTAGGGTTTCCCTCATTACCCATGTTTGGAACTTTTCCAATGCTAATAGTGTTTAGTGCCTTGTTTGGTTTTCTCTTTTGATAAAACATGACACAGGGCGAAAATGTCTCCATTCAAGAAAGCAGCTATAAAAGAGGGAAACAACAAAGGGAAGGAACATGTCATTGATGTTGATGAACTCTCACCTAGAGCAAAAAGGACTTGCTCATCATCTAGAGTGTTTGATCCCAACAAGTTTAGATCCTATGCTGCCTTTTAGAATCATGAAATTTTTTTCAAAAATGCTACACCGTTACTCGAAAGGGTCGTTGATCAACCTTCCCTTTTTGACACCGACATTCCTTAATGGTTTGCTCATAAAGATTGGAATTACCTTCTTTTCGATATTGATGACGCATATGAGGACTTGGTCAAAGAGTTTTATGCCAATGCAGTTGTTGAAGGCGAAGAACTCAAATGTTGGGTTAGACAAAAGAGTTTCTCAATCTTTCCAGCATATCTGGCTGAGATTCTTCACATCAATCTACCAATGTTTAAACAATCACCGGTTTACAATGATTTATATCTAGACGAGGACTTACTCCAGGATGCTCTTGGAAAAGACTTGAAATTCTCATCAAATGGGAACTTAGTCAGTGTTTCCTCTCTTCCTTTGAAATTGAGAGCACTTACAATCATCATGTTTCACAACTTGTACCCATTATCTAGCACCAAGTACATGAACCTTGGTCGTGCCCTGTTTTTTCACGATCTGATCTTTGATGAGCAACTAGATAACATTGTGAAATCTATCAATGAGTTGAGTGACAAGATGTCCGGCCTTTCATCTATCTTGCACCATCTCAACATTCGATGGGATATGAAGTTCACCTCTATCCAAACTCAATTGGATCAAATTCAAAGAAAGCTAGAAGATGATGAGGACTAGCTATTCCATGACAAAAAGGGGGAGATAATGTTGGCAGGGGGAGTACAATGATAGGGGGAGAAACAGCTGGATCAAAGGAGGAGATTTCAGCAAGAAGGACTTTGTTTATTTTATGTTTTATATTATCTTTGTTTCATTTATTTACTATAATTTGTACCCATGTTGCTTTTGTAAGCTTTTAAGGTTTGTTTCTATGCATTTTGTAGGCTTTTATGGTTTATACCATGCTTATGCAGCCTTTATGCTTTGTTGCATTGTACTTCAAGCTATATGTTATGCATTTTCTTTAAGTACTCTCACTCTTGTGCCCTTGTAGGATTTTATTACTAGATGCATGTACTTCATGTACTGTGCATTGGTTGAGTGTTGGTCATTCAAGTGATTTGCTTTGTGCTTATCAGCTTGAATGTCTGGATGTTCATTCTAAGTGAGAATGAGCATTATGGTCACTATCTTACAGTGATTGCTTGTTTGGTCAAGCCATGGTTTATTACTTTATTCCATTTTGCTTGATCATATTGTGCTTGCTCTATATATATTACAAGTTTTCTGCATACAATGAACTTATTGTGTTATTGTGTTTCAGGAGATGTTTTGGTCTTATGGTTCAAGAGCTTCACAAATTCTAGAGTTAGGTGTAAGTGAGTTTTCTAACTGTTCCCAACTCACGCGTTAAGTCTAGAGTTTATTGTAGGGTTTTGTCACGAAATAACCAAAGGGGGAGATTGTAAGGTTGAATTTAATCAACCATTTTTTTGGCTTTATTCTGTACCAATTTGCTTGTATTTCAGCACTTAGAAACCTTGTATTTAGGTGGGAATCTTGTAAGGGTAGTGAGTGAGAGAGTGTGAAGAAATGCTCAAGATTGTGCAAAGAAACAGGGACTCGCGACTGGATCTCGCGGGTGGCTCGCAACTTGCAGGCCACTAGAAGTTGCATACATGCCAAGCATGCCAGAAGCTAAAGAGTCACGTTAGCTATTGCACAACAGGATAAAAGTCACAGGCTAGCCATGCCGTTAGCTCACAGCTTGAACTCATGACTCAACCCAGTCGCGAGGTCAAGTCACCAGAACACCTTGTTTGGAAAAAACTGACTTTTCGCATTCCATTCTCACCCCAGTATAAATACCCCTCATTCCCATGAAATGTAGAGAACTTCTAGAGAGAATTCTGAGAAAGATACCCTAGAGAAAAATAAGATTGCCTCATCCACAATCTTCACAAAGAGACTCTTCAAATTCCTCTACTCACTTCCTCTCCATTGATACATCCTTGAGAGGTTCTTGACCAAATCCTTTTCTCACCATACCCATGTCTGTGAGAAGGTTCTTTTGGTTATAAGGGAAGCAGTTTAGAAAGGACCAATGATTACTGGTTGATGTTATGGTTTATAGCGGAATCCGGTAAGCTAGAAAAGAAAAAGGTTCGGTGCAACCTCGTTGGAGCAAGAAGCTTGGAGGGCTTAGGTACCTAGGTAGATTAGGCTTGGAGGGTCTATTGCTGTTTATGTATCCCAACTACATTTTCTAGTGGATTATTGACCGCTTGGAGGGCGGCGGAGAGGTTTTATGCCGAAGACTTCGGTTTCCTCTTCGATAACACATCGTGTGTTGTCCTTGTATTTGCATCTCTCTTCCCTTTATCTTTACCATTTAATTAATACTGTGGTTGTGATTATTTATGGTTTAGATTGTTTATCAATTCTGTTTTAAGCTTGTTATCATTTTTTGCACATACATTGTTTGATATGAAGCTTAAATTGGTAATTTGTTGTTTGGAGGTCTAAATGTTCATAGTGTTTTCAATGCTATTTGAACTTTCAATTTTGATCAGGTTTTGCCAACATAATACATAATGAAGTTCTAATACATTTAGTTCCTAAAGTTTTAGAACCCAATAGATTTGCAAATAATGAAATCAAACAAAATGAAACTGAAAACCCAAATTTTTTTTAACTTACTCAATCGAGTAAGGATTTTGGGGATGATGGGTTTATTTTTATTTTTTTTACTAGGAAGGGGACTAACTGTGTATGGCAAATTTTTTTAATTAATTTATAGAATATTTTTAATTGATGTTTTTATTTTTATAAATTAAGAAGTAAATATTAAATTAGGTCAAAATGGAGTAGTTTTGGGGATTTAACGGCAACAATGGTATTTTTTTGGTTCATCATATTTCCCCTATTCCATAATTGTTAAGTCCTTGTATTAACAAACTTAGGAATATGATAAGTCATTTCGTACTGGATATGACCTTTGAGATCCTATTCCTTTCGCATTTAATGCGATGTGAAGCACTACATGTGACTTGGCCACATGTTGTGCATTGGTTGGTTAGACGTGGGCATTCCTTTCGATGAGGCTTTTGGTTTCCAAAATCACCCTAACTTTACTGAGAGAGAGAGAGAGAGAGAGAGAGAGAGAGAGATCTGTTTTTAGATTCTCTAGGAAACCAAAAACAAATCAACTTCGGCAACTCCAGGTAGGTATTTTTGACGTCTTCATTAGCCACCGTTTGGCGTCTCCAGCTGCCCTTTGGCATCTCTAGTCTCTACTTGGTTTTTTTTTTTTTTTTTTTTAGTCATCACCAAAATACCTAGATTCTGTTATATTTTGGTTCACAGGGGAAATTGATTTGCAAATAATGAAATCAAAAAATTGAAACTGAAAATACAAAATTTTTTTAACTTACCCAACCGAGTAGGGATTTTAGGGATGGTGGCTTATTTATTTATTTATTTTTTTAATACTGGGAGGGGACTAATCGAGTACGGAATTTTTTTTTTTAATTTCTGAAATTTTTTTAATTAATGTTTTTCTTTTTATAAATTAAGAAGTAAATATTAAACTAGGTCAAAACAGCATAGTTTTGGGGATTTAACGGCAACAATGGATGTATACTAAACAAAAGACTGAATTTGGGAGTTTTGAAATTTAGAGGACTGAAATGAGAGAACACAAACTTAGAAGATTGAAATGAAAAGCAGTGAAACTTAGATAGTGAGTTTTGGAATTTGGCGTAAAAATAAAGATAAATTACAAAGTTAGTCCCTATGCTTTACACCTTATGTGAATTTGGTTTGTAACCTTTTAATTGTGTCAATTTGATCTCTAACTTTTTCAGTGCCGTGTCAATTTAGTCATTGATGTGTCAAAGAAAATGCTGATGTGTCAAACAGAATTAATAATAAAAAATATTTTTCTTGCCACATCAAATACCAACTATAGACCAAATGGGGACCCATACCACCACATTAGATATATATATATATATATATATAAACTCCAATTAAAATGTTTTCATGTCAAGTTTGGAGAAAAAACTATGTAAAGTTTTGATTTACAACTATGTTTTATGTTGGCTTTAATTCCGTGTCAAATTTGATTGCAATTTTGTTCAATCATTTCCCTTTATTTTTGTGGGATTTAATCTAAGGGTTGTGTGTGAGATTTTGGTGAAGAATTTGTGAAGATGAGGATTTCACGACTAGCTCACAACTGTTGACCTGCGAAACCGGCCACGTGAGAAGCACATGTTGAAATTCGAAGAGTCATTGACAGGCTGGATTTCACGAGTTATTCGCAACTCAAGCTAAGTCGCGACTGATCTGCGAAACTCTCTGCCTGATTAATTTTGAGTGTGCTTTTCTCATTCCTTTACCAACACTATATAAACCCTTATTAACCACGAAATGTAAAAAAAAAAAAAAAAAAAAAAAAAAAAAAAAAAAAAAAAAAAAAAAAAAAAAAACTTTTACGAGAGAAAACCCTAGCAAAACACTCTAGAGTTAGAGATTGTTTACCCATAATTCTTTACATCATTTCTCTAGAGTTTCTATTTACTCCTACCTCTCCATCTACACATCCTTGAGAGGTTCTTAGCTCAAACACTTACCTCACCCATTCTGAGTGTTGAGAGAAGTTTTGGTGCCTAAAGGAAGCATTGGAAGAAGCCATTGAGTGGCGAATGCAATCGGGCAGAATTGCAAGATCTGGATAAATAGGGAAGACAAGACTCCAAGAAGTCCGTTGGTAGCAGGAGCTAGGACGACTCAAGTACATTAGGTAGATTAGGCTTGGAGGGTCTTTTTGATATTCTTGTACTCCAACTTATTCATTAGTGGATCGATTTTGGCTTAAAAGGATGCGGAGAGGTTTTTTATTAAGTATTTCAATTTCCTTTTCGAATAACATGTTTCGGTATTATCTTGTGTTTGTATCTCTCTTCCCTACTCTTTAAGCTTTACATTTATCGCTTATTGTACTTGCTTATGACTTAGAGTAGTGTTTTGGTTTATTGCGCTTCATTTACTCTTGTTCCGCACTTCGATAAGTTAGAGTAAAAGAAATTAAGCCGTATTTTAACATTGGGGACTAAACAGGCATTATTGTTTTCACACTAATTGAGCTTTCAATTGGTATCAGAGCGGGTATACTTTTTAGATATCATTATCCTTGTGTGATCCTAGACCCTTTTTGAGATGGATAAATCTCAATCCCTCAACGCACCTTCTTTCTTTGATGGGAGTAACTATGCGTTTTGAAAAGTACATATGTGTGCTTTTCTATGTGCTATTGATGAGATCATTTAGGATTCCATTGAGAATGGTTGGGTGAGACCAACAACACCTAAGGTCAAGTGGGACAAGGCTGCCCTTACTTTGGCAAATGCCAATAGCAAAGGTATTAATGCAATTTTCTGTGGTGTTTCTACTAATGAATTTCATAGGATCTCTCATGTGAAGACCGCTAAAGAGGCGTAGACAATCCTCGACACTACCTATGTGGGAACCAAGAAGGTCAATGAAATTTTTGATAACATATACTATGTAAATTTTTGAATACAAGAATAAGAGAGTGTACCTTGGTGCAGTGAAATTCAAAACAAAAGATTAGAAATACTTGGGAACACTTTTAATCTTCACTCCAATTCCACTTGTGCCCAAGAAGTGTGGCCTCTCAATCAGTTTCTATGAATGTGTTCAAGGGAGAATTAGAGAGCGTCCAACACTCACATACAAACCATTTCATTCTCTTACAAAATTCTGTATGTTTCTCTCCTTATTACTAATTATCTAATTGGGTTAGCTTTTTGGGCCTTTTCAATTGAGCTTTAGTATGTGGCTTAGAGTGGGACCAAAAGGAAATAAACTAGACACTAGCTCCAATAGGCCTTGTGCTTTTTTGTCAACTCTTGACAAGTCCAAAGTTACCATTAATTATATTTAATACCACTATATAAATATAATTGCCTTCTAGGCCTTATTAATACTGAGGTTTTGATTATAACTTTAGATCTCACTCCTGATATATGAAAGCAACCTACACTTTATAATCAGGTCCATTATTCTCTCAGGATTAAGAATTCATGTAAATAGAAGTTGTGAGATTTATTATTCATTTGATAGTTGTTAAGAGAATAATAAATCTCATAGTGGTCTAGTTCAATATGCCTTAACTCTTAAAACATATTAACATATCAACTAGAAGTCTCCACTTCCATGACCAAGACAAATCATCTTAGTTGATATGTTATAGTTTTCATAGATAAAATGCCTAATTTCATCACCAACTACGAACTAAAATTCTGAGTTTATGAAGAACTTGTGACTTATATCTTTTGTGACTTTTCACATAAATCACATACTATGCATCTCATGGACTATATGATAATGTTCGAATATTCACGTTATCATTATTTTAGATAATAATAAAATGATTTTATTAATCATAATATTAAGTCATATATAATGTCATACATAGCATCATATAATAGGATTTAAGGGCATTAATCCTAACATTCTCCCACTTGCCCTAAAGACTATTATGCACTAATCTAACTCCCATTCCCTCCAAATGTGACTCGAAAGTCCTTTAAGGCAAGGCTTTGGAGGGTCTTTTACTATTCATGTATCCTAACTTCATTATTTAATGGATTATTGACCGCTTGGAGAGGGGCGGAGAGGTTTTACGCTGAGGGCTTCGGTTTCCTCTTCTATAACACATCGTTGTGTTGTTCTTGTGTTTGCATCTCTCTTCTCTTAATCTTTGCCATTTAATTTCTGATGTGGATGTGATTTTATTTGGTTTAGGTTGTTTATCAATTCTAGTATAAGTTTCTTTTCATTTTCCGCATATACATTGTTTGATATTAAGCTTGAACTGGTAATTTGTAAATTGGGGGTCTAAACATTGATAGTGTTTTATACACTATTTGAACATTCATAATCTATTGAAGATCTATCGAGAAGTTGTCGAGCTTGAAGAAAGAAGGTTTTTCAAGAAGGGGAAAAACCCATAAAGATTAATGCAACAAGCAAGCTACTTAACCAAAGGTCCAAACAACATATTGAGCTCTCAAAACATCTCTCAACATATATGCAAAGCATTCATAGATTCAAAACACACACACACACACACACACACACACACACACACACACACACAACAAGTCTAACCAATTTTTTATTTCAAAAATAAGTTAAGATAGTTTAGTGAGCATATATTAACGCATGTATTCCTTGTGATGGCCTAATCAAATTGTACCTACATATGTATCAAAAGTAGCAAAGAATTTGTCTGTTGTGTGTGAAAACATAGCAAGAGTGCTTAAGTGTCTCATATTAAGAAGATTTGAGACTAGAGAAAAACAATTACACTCGCACACAATCATAACTGCTTGATGGGGACTATCACCTTTAAGGTACATCCAATAACTTCCACATCTCCCAGAAACACGCTTGCTATCATTTTTAAAAGAATTTTGATTCTTTTTGCTTTTATTTTCTTTGCATATTTTTCTTTTTAAGCAGAGCATGCATGGGCATATAAGGGAGAGAAGAAATACCCATTTATGTAAGCTAAAAACATCCCAATTTTGCTATTTAAGGACATAGATGTTATTCATGATTAGCGGGCTTTAGCAATGAGATGATTTTTTATGCCTTTCTCTTAGGATTTTCTAGTCCTTCTCGTCAAAAAGAGTGATATGAGTATGAGCTATAAAAGACAATCTTAATCGTACTCATCACAAACACGACCCAAAAAGCTTACTTGCTTAGTTGTGAATTAAGATGCTTATCGAAGCTAAAAGAGATACAAAGTTTAGAAAACTTTGTTTCAATGGCCATCCAAGGTACACAAGAACTAATATACACAAACACACACTGTTTTTGTTTTTTTTTTTTTATTTTTTAAATTTTTTTATTTAAAAAAGAAAAATTAAAGCAAAAACTGAAAAGTAACCAAACAAAAACATAAAGAAACACACAAAGCATAAAACTCGACTGACTCAAAAGCTAGAAAGCAAAACAAACAAGTAATGCATAAACATAACGGGAGAGAGAGAAAAAGTGACTGAATCACTTTGAGCCTTTTTCCTTTCACACCTTGGAAGAACCTTTCCTTTGTGTGAACCTTTGATCTGGAGGTGAGGGGGAAGAATTGAAACTGTTCAAGTTTGAAAGGACCAAGAGGGCCTTGAGAACATCTCCAAGAGGAGCAAGAGAGGATGGAAACTAATTTTGGCTTCCAGACGAGAGAATACCATTGCTTTGTTGAGTGGCTAACCACTTATAGCAATTTCGACGAGTATGCCTTAAAGCTCCGTAGTAATGACAGAAATGCTGCTTCTTTTGTTGTTTTCCTTCTTAGTCCTAGGGTTACTAGTCTCTTTCTTTTCAACCTTAGGGGGTGCTCCTAGGATAGATTTACCATTGTCTAAGTTCTCACTAGCTATTTTAGTTTTAGATTTATTTTTCTCAGAATTAACATTATCAACAGGTGAGATAAACACAGTTGTACTAGAGGAGGCAATATTAGGAGAAGAGAAATCATACCCTAAACTAGTTTTATCAAAAGTAGGTTTCTGGAAGCCAAGCATCTCATCAAGTTTTGCACTCGAAGTCCTCTCCAATTGAGCTCTGACTTTAAATAGCTTCGCTTCAAGCTTCTTGGTCCTTTAAGCAAAGAAATTGTTCTCAAATCACAGTGCTCCAATAGTTTGATTTGCTTCATCAACTTTGGTGGAGAGCCCCTCTCGATCTAGTTCCACACCACTCAACTTCTTGGTGGCCAGCCTGTACAGTTTCTCTTGCTTCTTGGAAACCTTGTACAACTTAACATAGGCTGTACAGATGTCATCTTGATCATCCATTTTCTCAAACTTAGATTCCACCAAGTCTTCTTCTTCATCCACTGCTTCTACAATCCCCTCTATAGGATCCACTGTGGCAATGAAAGCACTCAAGATTCCCTTGTCACCGCTGTCTTCTAACTTAGTCTCAAGCTCGATATCACTCAAGGTAGCAGCAAGAGCCTTGCTTTTCCCAATCAACTTGAGATATGTTGGACATTCTTATTTCATGTGTCCAAACCCATGACATCCGAAGCACTGGATTACTTACAATCCTTATCAAATCCTTTCATATTGGCATTTTTCATAAACTTCTTGAACTGCTTAGTGATGTAGGACTTCATCTTGGAATCTTCATCATCTGAAGAATCATCAATCTCATTACTTTTGGCCTTCAGTGCCATACTTTTACTTTTGGTTCCTTTCCCAAGTCTAGTCAAACCCAATTCATAGGTTTGTAAGTTTCCAATCAGCTTTGTCAAAGGAATAGAGCCAATATCCTTTGATTCTTCAATGACAGTGATCTTGGCATGAAAAATTTTAGGCAGAGACCTTAGCGCCTTTCTTACAACCTTGGGTTCAGGAATAGTTTCTATATCCATCAGTTCAGCATAGAACTCATCAAATGTCTCATCCTCCTCCATCTTTATCTCCTCAAAGCTAGTAGTAAGCTTTTGGAGCATTGAATCCTTGATAGTTGTAGTCCTTTCACCAATAGGGCCCCGCGCGTGTGAGAGCTGTCACCATAGCAGGAGGTCAAACGAAGGCTGGTGACTCCACTGGGCCTCGATGAGAGTTTAGCCTTTATAGCTTTTGATAAAACCAGAATCTTTGGACATTGGCTTTCAAAAACATAGAAATTGGCATTGGCCTTTGGGGCTTTCCTTTTGAAAAAGGCTTCTACTATCCTAGAAGACCATTTTCAAAAGAACAAAAATCTTTTTCCAAAAGGGAGGCTTTGAGGTATTTTCACATGGGGCTTTACAGCTTTCCTTCACATGCAAACATAGGGTAGCAAAATTTAATTTCTACTACATCTTTATTCTCTTTCATATATATATTTGCTGTGCTTTGAAAAAGTCTTTCCCCATCACTAAGGATTGCATGACATATGCACCCTTTTGAGCAGAACCCGGGCTCCACATTATTGGCGTAGTCACATCTCTTTGGGGATTTCATCACCCCATCTGTAGATGCCCAGATGGAAACATCGATAATGTTACCTATAGTTAGATTTGGGGTTGATGTTGTAGGCACTTCTGGGTCCATGGGTGGATAGGAGTTGCTAAAAAGGCCCCTTCAATCCTTCCTACCCCGCAACTTGCATGAAAGGAGGGGTATGGCGATTGAGTACCCTAGGATAGGAACCACCTACTAGTTAAGCCTTTGCAAACAATTGGCCTAGTTATGTCAAACTCGTGAGGACTAGATCAAGCCCAGAGCCCATCAGGACTAGTGAAGCCCAAAAAGTGAACATCCAAGCCTAGGAAAGGATACCCTTACAAGGCTAGATCTCAGGGGAAAGTGTCTTGTAATAGGTGCGATTTTTGCTTGCACCAAAGAAATTGTGCTCTACTTTAGGTTCTTTCTATCCTATTTGCACAGCATCCATGATTAAACCTCTAGGAAAAGCAACCCGGTTACCTATACATGCTAGATCATACCCTATCCCTAAGGGTTTACAACCCTACAAGGGCACTCATGCATGCACTAAATGGTTCCATCACCTAAATTACGCAAAGATAAAATTTGTGGCAATTAACCGAAACTCCGTTCAGGAGGAAATGCTACCTAATAGCTATCAAAAAGTCCAAAGCATCAAGAGTTCAAGAGCTCCCCTAGGAAAGGTCCAAAAAGATTGCCCAGAAGATTAAATCATCAAAGAAATCACTAGATGTCAAGAATCCAAGGGCTCCCCCAAGAGATCCAAAGATCCAAGAGATCCATGCTATCCAAGTCATGAAGAAATCCAAGTGTCCAAAAGCTTCCTCGAGAAGTCAACATTATTAGAAGTTGAGCTTTTCCTCGTAGTTGAATTTTTTGTATTGCGAAAGGCCCATCAGTGAAGCCGATGAACGGAGCATTATAAAAGAAAATCTTGTACAAGCATGTAATCAAAAGAGGGTTCGTCCTGCATTGCCAAGCATATCATGAAAGTTTTGGTTACTTGCCAATCTTGTGCATTAATCTTGCATCATAATAGAAACTCGCCATGATAAATACCTGATCAAGGGTGCAAAGCCAAATTTTTCTAAAAATGGTACATGCATGTTAAATAGCAAGGTCATAACCTAACTTGATTTTGGTCTTGTGTTTCTATCTTGTCAAATACATCCTGTTCCCTTTATGTCACATCCTTTCTTAGGATCAAAAGATTGCTAAAAAGAAACAGTCTAAGCTACAACCACATCGTGATCCCATCATCACTAGGTCTTGTGCAAGAGAGATGTCTACAAGTGGGCCTTAGACTCTCGAAGTGGATCCTGTCGAGTTCGTTTAGATGAAAGAGAAATTGTCAGAATTGATGCACATGGTGCAATAGCTAGTTATAGGAGGAGGACAAAATTCTTTTGGTCATAGCCAAGGAGGTCCCCAAACTAAGAATGAAAATCAGCCTCTGCCAGTACAGGAGCAGGGTCACAATGTACCACCCCAGGGTAGTAACTAAAAAGTGGATCCTTCTAAGGATAATACTCTCGAATCCGGGTATGGCCAAGTCAAGAGCCAAGTGGAAACTCTAGCTGAAAAGCTTTGTATCATAGAAGGCTCTAGTGTCCACAAAAGTGTTGATCTAGATAGTCTGACCAACTTCCTTCAGGTCATTATGCCTCCCAAATTCAAGGCACCAGAGTTTGTAAAGTATGATGGTACAGGAGACCCTTCTGTGCACTTGCGCATGTTCTGTAGGAAAATGGCTCCTTACGAGGATAATCACTTTCTGCTTTGCCAGATTTTCCCTGATAGTCTAACTGGCCCTATAGCCACATGGTATGTGGGATTGGAAAAGACCTCAAAATTTGAATGAGCCCGTTCCCAATATGAACAACTAAACAAAATAGATGAGAAGCGTATGACCGCAGTGTGCCATGGACAATTGTACCAATGCTGCGCCGAGAGAGCATTTAACAAGAAAGTTAGACCCAGGGTCTTCGAAAAAGGTGATCTAGTCTTGAAGAAGTGCAACCTGGCCATGCCTAATCACAGAGGAAAGTTTACCCTAACTTATGAGGGCCGATATGTGGTAAAGAAGGCCTTTTTTCGAAGGAGCCTTGATTCTAGCCGACATGGACAGGCATGAATTCAATATGTTTACCAATTCAGATGCTGTCATACGGTACTTTGCATGAAGGAGCCCCTCATTGCGCCTTATTTCTACATTTTTGTGTCAAAAAAGAAAACAAAAAAGAGAGAATAAAACACAAAAAATATATGTGAAAAGGTAGATTGAAAACCCAAAAGGTCGGTCTACGCAAAAGGAGAGCAAAAAAAAAGAAAGTGTGAGAAAATGCAAAAGGTAGATTGAAAGCCTAAAAGGGCAGTCTACGCAAAAAGAGAGTAAAAGAAAGAGTGTGAGAGAGCCTGCTAGATTGAAAACCTGAAAGGGCGGTCTAGAAAAAATTTAAGGCAATCAAAAAGTCATTTGAACTACATGATGGCCTGATCCTTCTTCATGGAGGTATGTAGGCAACCATCTTGGTTCGGTCACATCTTAAAAGAAAAATCAGTCAGTTGCGCTTGCTTGAAATTTTGCTCAAGAGTAGAAGATTAAAGGGATCTAGTCTCTAAGTCAGGATATGAATACGCCTTCGAGATTGCTCTCTATCTACAATACGACCACAACTCGGTGGTCTACTTAAGATACCCTGGATTATGCTGATGGGAAATGTACCTCAATGGGAAAAGGAAATGATCCATCTAGAATAGGACGTATCCTTGAAAAAATAAGATATTGATATGCATAGACTGCATATTTATTACTTATTTGTATAGTCTTGCATTTTCAATGCATTTGCCTTCATATTCATTAACATGCCTGTATTGTGCCATTCTGTTTCTTTCATACATTCGGGTATCAAAACATGAAATCTCATCTCATATATATATATATATATATATATATATATCTTATGAAAATCATCAGAAATGTCTCTCTACACCATCTCTCTGTTTCTAAGCATGCCTAATAGACTAGACCATGCTTTAAGAACTCAAACAAAAAGTGGAAAGCCTTACACAATTGCCCAGCAATTTACAAATGTCCTTTCCATACATGGTGGAATACTAACTACATAGCTCATGTGCAGAAGTAAAGTATACAGAAATGAATGCCAGCAAGTCAAACATGTCTCAGACGATCAGACACGACCTGACATAGCCTCCCAAAACTGGTAAGGAGAATCAGGTCATCCTAAGCATGACTGCGAGGCAATCTGACTGCATCAAAGCCCAGGTCTCTGGCTACCTCTTTAAGTCTGTTTCGAGAATGCTGAAGACGGACCAACTCCCTCTCCATTATGGGACCAGAAGTAAAGCTCTGCCTCTTAGTCTCTAGCAAAGCCTGTAAGGTGTCCACCTCTATAGTAGTTACTCTCAAGGCCTCCTCTCTCTTAGAGAGCTCAGTTTGAAGGCAACGGAAAGCCTGCTATAGCTCACTAGGCTCATCGCCTTCTCACCCGTACTCTATGCTTAAAGTGGAGTGAATATAGGATCTCGCCTGCAATAGCTCTAATGCTAAATCATCAGCCCGACTGCTAGCCGCATCCCTGCTAACCTCTAATGCGACTCTCTCCTCATCCCAAGTGTGATTCAGAGCAGCAAATCTCCAAGTAAAGGCCACAAGCTAGTTCTCAAAACCTGTAACTCAGTATCTCAACTAGACACACTCTGCCTCTGTGCCTAAAGGGGCTGGCCCCCTCCGATCGAGCTCTGCCCTAAGAGCAACGAGCTCACTTTGCTGCACACTGCTCATCTCCTCAATATCCTCCATGAGTGTATCAGCTAGCTTTTTACAGTAGTCTCTATCCCTGACGACCTCCCTCAAGCACTCCATCAGGTTTGCAAGGGCCCTATCAACTCTAATCTCGAACTCTAAAGTATAATCTCTCATAATATCAGCCAAGAGTGGCTTAGATCTGGCTTTGTGTTCTTGATGTTCTTGTTCAAGGCACTCTTAGATCTCAATTCATGTGATTTTTTGTTTTTAATTTTGTTCATTTAGTTAAAATTAATAATTTTTTTTTTTTAATTTAGATGCTGATGAGGCATTTTTTAATGTCAAAATATATTTTTTTAATTATTATTTTAATGTGCTTTCAGCTATGTTAGCTTTTTCTGTTAATTGGGTAATAGTAAGGACTTAAATGTTACACATTAATTGGTTTAGGGACTAAAAATGGTAAAATAAAAATATAAGGACTAAAAGTGCATTTACACAAAAAAAAAAAAAAAAAAAAAAAATCGCACTCCCAATCATTTATGATGGGCTCATGCTAGCCACATAAAAGGTTCAACAAGAATCTTGCCACGGTACGTGAGTTTTCACATTTTTGGGCCCAGAACGTACCATTTGTCCATTTAAAAGCACAAAAATCCAATTTTTAAAATTGTAAGGTTTCTCCCTAAACTAAATCCTAAACTAATTCGAAAGAGGGCACTTCAAACTCCTTTTATAACATTTTATAGAATGTGTGAACAATTCTGTTAGGTTCTAAATGTTTAGAACAATTAGCAAATCGTGAACACAAACTTGTCTAGATATAGATTTTAGAGTCTGTAGGTTTTATTAGACAATACTCAAGGTGATTCAAGTCAAGATACAAAAACATACAAGTTGCAGGAAGAAGACTTCATATTCTGCCTGGTTTGATCGATCGAAGAATAGACTCGATCAATCGAAAATCGTATCTGCAGAATTTTAAGTCGGCCCAAACAGCAGCTTAAGCCCATTAAGGATTAGAGTTTCAGATCTACTTCTTCCACTATATAAAAGAAACCTTAAGCCACGTTTTTAAAGACTTTTGGAGAGAGAGAGAGAAGAGAGTGCCTCTTTTGTATCTAAGGTTTTGTACCCAAACCTCTCTAAGTCTTTGTTGCTTATATTTACGGTTTGTGTGAATCTCTTGTGAGATCTTTGAGGAACTTTCCTTCACATAGACTTAGGGTTTTCAAGGTAGAGATTATATCAACATCTTGATGATTAACTCGGTTGCTACCATTGGAGCTTAAAGAATAACAAGCGTGGGTGCTTGTAGCTGATTAGAGAATCCAAGAAAGAAGGAGTCCATGGATTCGGAGCTTGCACGTGGTCGTGTCAGTAAGTTCTACTGGTGGGTAGCATTAGGAAGTCAAGCAGGGAGTATGAACTTCGATTCTTTCGCATAGTAGATTCAGGTTTACCTTGAGGATAGTTAGGTCAAATCCTCCCTAGGTTTTTACCGTGTGGTTTCCTGGGTGATCATATCATTGTGTCTTTTTCATTTCCGCTACTTTATATTCTTGATATGATTGTGTGATTGTGATAACCTAGATTTGCATAAATTGACTAAGTTAATCACTTAGCTAATTAACTAGGTTAATCTAATTGTGTTTTAAGGGGTCTAAATTTCTAACAAATTCACTGAAAACATCCACAACTTTGCTTAACTAAAAGAAACAAAAAAATTCTTGACTTTAGATTTACTGTTTTGTTGCACAGCATAGGTTCTCCCACATGGTAGAATTCAAGCTCATTAATTTGTAGGGGGAATGGGATGACAAAGTCATTACTCACTAGAAGCAAACCTACGTGGTTTTTAATAGTTTAAAACTTTTATAATAATTGATAGTTTAACATAATATTAGAGTAAGAGATGTACTTTGTATGTCTCTAGAGTAAGAGATGTACTTTGTATGTCTCTTCCATTCTATTTTCATTTAAACATGTATGTGTTAGTTGGGTCTTACATATTAATAAGTACTTTGAGGTCACATATGAGAGGAAATATTAAAATTATGTGATTAGGTAATTAAATATACCATTTTTTAATAATTTAAACTTTTAGGATTATTGTTAATTTAATATAGTATCAAGTCTTGAGTTTGATTATTGTCCCCTCAACTTTATTTTCTATTTTAAAAATATGTGGTTTTTCAATAACTTAAACTTTTAGGGTAATCCGCCATTAAACAAAAACAAAAACAATTAAAACACCAAAAGTACCGAATGCCAAATATTTCTTAGCATTGCTACAGTGCAATGCTACTAGTGGGCATATCACGGTAGAAATGCTAAAACTAAATTTGATTTATTATTATCAAATCGAACTCTCTCCTCCCTCTTGTCTCTCTTTCTCTGTCACCTTTCTCGTGCCTCTCTCTCCTTTCTCACTCTTTCTCTTCATAAAGCTCAATGTTTGGTGGATTGAGGTGGTTTGATTGAATTGTTTTTGAGATTAGTGGTTTTTTATTTATTTATTTATTTATTATTTTAAATCAGTTGTGGTTTTGGGCTAAGATTGGTTGTTGTGGATTGAGAGCGGTGATGGTTCTAGGCTGAGATTGGCGGTTGTGGGTTAAGAACGGTAGTTCTGGTTTGAGATTGGTGGTTGTGTATGTGTGTGACAAATTCTGGCTTATCCTTAGCTGTAATCCTGTAACCAATTCTGTTTGAAACACTAAATATTAAGAAGAGAGCACCCAATGGCCACTGCACCTGAGGATCTTATTCTCCCATTTTCAATTACCGCCCTGATCCTTCGTTGCATTTATGTAATATTACGTGCCCCCCTTTTTGGGTCCTTTCTTTTTGCAGTATTCGTTCTTTTCTTTCTCCACAATTATGTTTCATTTCAGTCGTTAGAACGCGATTTCAACCGGATTCTAAGAGAATATAGATTATTGAGAGCTCTTTCATACGATAAAGTAAGACTTTCGAATTCTGAGGCAGAAATCGATATGAGAGCCAGGGACCTGTGGAAGTTAGAAGATCACCCGAAGATGACTGTATTACTAGATCCAGCTGAAGTAGACTGGATGGATATCGCTGAATGTGTGGTATCACGTGCAACAGTTTTCATTGACAGGTTTGAGAAGTACAAAGAAAGAAGAAAGAAACCTGCCGTCGCTGCTGTAAGGTATATTTGGACTCTTAACAATTATTTTATTAAAGATGCCCTTTCCTTTGAAATGAAGCAGATCAAGGAAGAAATAAATGCTCACCTGAAGAAGAATGTTGACATCTGTGGAACATTGGAAAGATCAAGAACTCAAATTAGAAGCCTGCAGGACAGACCTATTGAGCACGAGTCTATCAGTCATAGGGAGAATGTTTGCTCAGCAGCTGATTTGGTTTCCTCTATTGTTCAAAAAATCGATCACCAGATTGCTATAAAGCCATATTCAGTGTATGGCCTGACAGAGAAAATTGAGTTAATCAAATTGCAACTGTTGTTACTGGGTGCTTTCATGAAAGATTTAGAAGGGGTTGAATTCCTAAGTGAAACGGAAAAAGTCTGGGTGGAGGAACATAAAGAGATTATTGATGAAGCACAGCGTGCTATCGAGAGCTTCATACACAGAAGAGGAGGGTGGTTTTCAACTTTCAGTAACTTGATGGCAAGGCGTAAGCTTAAGGGGGATATGAAGATCATTGATGCTGCTTTTTCTGACCTCTACAGGCGAAAGGAAAGATATGGATTTAAATTTATCAGAAGAGATCAGATATCAAAATTTGACACTCGATCCCCAAATGAGGAGGAGATTCAGATAAAAAACAAAGTTAAAGGAATCGAAGACAAGAAACATTACTGGCTCAAACAGCTGCCAGTTTCGTTGACTGGAGAAGGTGATCAAGTCAAATTTCTGTCGATGATGTGTGTACCGTGGGAGAAGATGCATCGCCTTACAGAAGAAGTAATTGCAATTGAAGGCGTAGATAATTTCAGAAGGACCTGGTTGATGCAAATGAAGTGCACTGTTGATGTAGTAGAGGAAACCATAGAAGCCTATATAAAAGATGAAGCAGCAAGAAATACAGATTACACCTCTTTTGGGGACTCCTTCTTTGCCTATGATCCACATAGCAATGTAAATTCGTTCTTTACTGGTCTTCCTGATTATTTTTTATTGTATAAAAGTACATACGACAGAAGACATGAGGTATCGGTGGAAATTGAACGAATGTGGCAAGTTATCAATTGTTTTGAAAGAACCATCAAAGCATATCAAATTGAAATAAGGGAAGAGTCAACGTCAGTAGTCGGTTTGAAAGAAGACATAGGTGTATTGATCTCACGATTAACCAACCGTGAACCAGTTGTTTCTATTGTGGGGATGAGAGGCATAGGTAAGACCACACTGGCAAAGAAGGTTTTCAACCATGAAGTCATTTTGAAACAGTTTCATAATAACCGTTATTGGGTCTCTATAGGTCACAAGTCACTTTTGAATAAAATAGAAATGCTGGTACTAGGAGTTCTTGAATCACAGGAGGAACAGAGAGGAAGAGAATATTGGATCAAGGAGTTACGTCATTTCTTGGGGGAGGAAAGGTACCTTCTAGTTCTGGAAGATATTAACACAAAGGAAACTTGGGATACTCTTAAAGCAGCATTTCCAGCAACAACAAATGGGAGCACAATTATGCTTACCACACGCCACAAGAGTGTAGCTTCACATGCTGACCAAAGCAGCACTCAGCACGTACTTCGACTGAGAACCAAGGAAGAGAGCTGGAAGCTTTTTACCCAGATGGTGCACCTTCCACCTGAAATTCCCCCAGAATCAGAGAAAATCATTAAAGCAAAAGTTGTAGGAAGATGTGGTGGCCTGCCACTTGCCATTTTCCATTCTGGGTATCGTTTGATAGGGGAACATGTGACACAGGAGAATTCGTCAACTGTGCTTGAGAGCATTAATTGCTACCAAGAATCATGGATCGAAGCTGTGGGAAATGAGGAATTTCCTGTTCAACTGGTTAAATGTCTTTCTTACATTAGACTTTTCCCTAGGGACTATGAAATCCCCGCAAGAAGAGTGGCTGCTTCATGGGTTGCAGAAGAGTTGTTACAACAACGTGCAGAAGATTCCCCTGAATGTGTTGCAGAGAAGTGTTTAGCCGATTTGAAAAATCGGTACATAATTCAAGTACTGGAAACAAAACCAGATGGGAAGATCAAGACATTTTGTTTACATTATGCTCTGTCAGAGAGGTTGCCAAATGAAAGTTCAGTTCAGAGGCTTGCCGATTATGGAAAAGACGAAATTTCCCAACTTGATTTGCGGGAATATAGAAATCTCGTTACATTTCTCTCTTTTGATGTTCAAGAAGGGAATAAACCCGGGGAAAATATAGGAAACTTTCTTCAGAGGGGCATTGCAACTGGTTGCTTCCATTTGTTAAAGGTTCTTGATCTTGAACGTGCATTCAGACCAATATTGCCGAAGAAAATAGGAAATCTAATTAACCTGAGGTATCTGGGCTTAAGGTGGACTTACCTTGAGGCCATCCCATCATCCATTGGCAATCTGAAAAACCTCCAAATCTTGGATGTGAAGCATACGTATATCCGGAAACTCCCAGGTTCAATATGGAAACTGCAGAAACTTCGGCATCTATACCTGAACCAGAGATATCGAAGTAAATTTGTGCAACCAAGTGGTGCTGCACTAAAGAATCTTCAAACATTATGGGGTGTATTTGTAGATGAAGACAGTCCTCTAACCAATGGCTTAAATAGGTTGATGAACCTTAGAAAGTTGAAATTGGCCTTTCAGTTGGAGTTATCACGGCGAAAGGTTTTGGCAGAGTGGATTTCACAACTGAACCACCTTCAATCTCTATGGTTGAAATCAATTGGCGAAATGGGTGAACCTTTGGATCTATACCTGAAGCCTTTGTCAAACCTTAGGAATCTCTCGAGCCTATATTTGTTTGGAAGGCTAGAGAATCCATCCATCATGGAACATCTCCCACAGAGCCTTACTGAGGTTACCCTGTCGGCTTCTCAGCTCTCAGATGATCCAATGCCCAAACTAGGAAAACTTCCCAATCTCAGGTCACTGTGTCTTTATTCTGGTTCTTACAAGGGAACAACCATGGTTTGCTCTATTGACGACTTTCCCCAACTTCTGGTTCTGAAACTTTGGATGCTAGATACTCTACAAAGATGGGATGTGCAGGAAAGAGCAATGCGAAATCTCAGGGAGTTGGAAATTCGGTCCTGCAACGAATTGGAGATTCCCACAGGGCTGACATGCTTGGAGACTCTCCAAGAGTTGAAGTTAACAAATATGCCCGAAGACTTCAACATCAAAATTCAGAACAACTTTACAGAAGCTGAGGAGCAATATCCGGATAAGTTGTTCACTCCATCCATCATGATTAAATATTGATGGTCCATATTGAATGGAACTCCAACTTGGATCGCATGTTAGTATGCATTTTTTACTGCTTTATTGCTTATTTTTACCTATGTAGCCTTTGATTCTTCTGAACTTCATAATTATTATAACTAGCCGCGAACCCGTGCATGGCGTGTGATAATTATTTTTATGGTAGTTTTATTAAATTTTTTTACAATTTAAACTAATCTAATAATGAGTAATGTATTTCATAATTATATTTTATTTATTATAAGAACAATCATAAATGTAATATAGGATCAATCCAAAACACCAAAAAAACATAAACTAAAAAAATTAATAAAACTTAACAATGATTAATTGAACCAATATTAGGATAAAATTTGTTTTTGATAATCTATTAAGGTTACTTTCTTTGTAGAAATTATAATTTCAGCCACCCAAAACATATTATCAAATAAACAATTATTAGCAAAATCTAAGAATTAAATTTCTATACTTGCATTGTTATAAAATAATAATAATTAAAATAAAATTGCAAAAGTTAAAATTTGTCACCTATCCGATTACTTTTGTTTGGCTAATCTTTGCTTTTCTTTAAATAAATGGCATTATAAAGTACTTCTATTACAACTATTAAAAGTAATTTGCCCACTACAAAGGATTAAAAAATAAACAAAATTAGTAAAGTCTCATAGTTTAGCATCTAAATTGAGCACCATAAAAAATCATGCTATGTAACAAAATAAATACCAAATTATCCAAATTATGCTATGTAATAGAATAATATTATATTTTTATGTGCTATATTTAATTCTTTAGAATGCAATAGGATAACATATAACATTCAAAGAGAATAAAAAATAAATAAAAAAACAACAACAACAATTTGAAAAACAAAAATAAATTGCATTAACCCAAAATAGAGTTTTAAAGAATATAAAAAATTATCAACCTAAAGTAGAGATGCAAGAAAAATAAAAAAATCCACCAAAAAATTTAGAGAGAGAGAGAGAGAGAGAGAGGGAACCTTTTTTTTTTTTTTTTGGTGAGGGAATACTATGCATAGAATAGAAGAGATAATGACAAATTTATAGTAAGAGGGTGTAAATAAGAAGAGACAAAAATAAAGGAAGATGAAAGGAAAGAGGAAGAATGATATTAATGTAGAGGGTAGTGGGAAGATGAAAAGATAAAGGAGGGAGAAAGAATGAAGAAGCAATGGGGAGATGAAATGGTAAGGGAGAGAGAAAGGTTGGAGAAGTGTAAATATTAAAAAAAATAAATGTTAAAAGCAATTATAAGAAAATTGAAAAAAAAAATTCCCCTTTAAGCTAAAAAAGCTCACACAAAACTCTAAAGTTGAACTGAAAAGGTTTTGAGTTAGACTTGATAGTGGAACTAAATAAATAAGAAATGGGCTGGATCAATTATACAGATTTATTATAGGGTGATAGTAGAAGTAAATAAATAAGTAGTGGGCTGCATTTATAGGGCTGAAATTTATAAAAACCATTTTAAAATTGTAGGAAAATTATATTTTAAAAAAGAAAAAAAAAAGAAAAAGAATGACGTGGCAGCTGATATGGCGCAACGTGGGAGCAGCAGTATTAAACGCTACGCTTCAGCTTGTAGTAATATATAGATTTGCATTTCAACTCGCTGTTGATTTTTGCCTTCTTTCATCATTCATTCGGATATTAATATGATACTGAATGAAAACCAGAATCAAAATGCGTCAAGAATACGTCATAATGCTATGATAGCTACTTAGCTATTCTTGTTTGATGTGTTGCCTAGTTTCAAAGGTGTTCCATCAAAAGTAATTCATATCTCTATCTCATTAGCAAAAGAAGAAAAAAGTAATATCTTTTCCATCTAGATAGTTGAATATAATGGTGGCTTTGTTAAGTGCTTCCATATCTGGGTTCTGTTTGTATTTTGTTTTATGTTCTTACTTCGGATTCCTTTTTGTTAGGTTCTACAAATTTAGAACAATTGGAAAACCGTGAGTATAAACTTGTTTAAATATAGACCTTAGAGTCCATAGGATATATTAAACAATATTCAAGGTGTTACAAGTTAGAACACAAGAATAAGGAAGCTGCAGGTTTAAGAATTCAAAACATGCTAGGCTCGATCAATCGAGACTATGGTTCGACCGATCAAGACATGGATTTGCATAATTTAATTAAAGCCCATTAGCCCATTAAGCCCATTAAGTAATGTTGGGAAATTTAGACCCCGGTTGATAGAATTAACAAGTTTTAAACTCAAGTTGTTAATTAGATTTATTATGAATAAAACTTGTTAAAACAAACAAACATCAATATCATGTCAATAATGAATGCAGCGGAAAAGTAAATAAGACAAGATATGATGACCCAGGAAAACCAATGAAACCAACCAGTTTCACAGTAAAAAACCTAGGGGGAAACCTTCCCGAAAAGTAATCCACTATAGTAAAGAGAAGTTTTAGATCTAGTATAAAACCTTTGTCCCTAGACTCTACAATCCTCGTAGATGAACTCACAGCAGAAACCTTCTACCGCTTCAGAACCTCTGAATTCTTCAATATATGAACGCCACCCTTTTTGTTGTATGGATCCCAGTACGTGATTAACTCATTTGTATGAATTCCAGTACACAACTCACTCACCAACTTGAGAAAGAAGAATGTTGGCTACAAAGTTCTTCACTTCATCAACAATGAAGATCAAGAAGCACTTGGTTACACAACCCTAAGGCGCAAAGATGCAGTAGCTTCTTTCAGAGAGAATAAGGTATTGATCACCTTTTGCATATGTTCTCCTTGTATTCTCTTATGTAACGGCCTCTAAAATAAGCCTTATATAGGTCTAGGGTTGTGAGAAAAGAAACCCTACACAAATACATAAGCTTGGCCCAAAAATCAGATCTGAAAATTCTGATTTCCCGTAACCTCAATCGATCGAGAGGTGTCGAGGAGGTGTCGAGATTTAAACCTCGATAGATAGCTATCTGTCAGAAGCTATTGAGGAGCTATCGAGAAGACAGAAGATTTCTCGATCGATCCACTAGCTATCGAGAAGGTGTCGAGATTGCGATAAGAAAACACCTTAAGAGCTCGATAGATAGCTAGGTGTCGAGAAGCTGTCGGGCTATCTGTCCGCAGGTGTCGAGATATCTGTCCAGCTTTAATGAACACCTTTTCTTCACTTGTTTCTTAGTCCAATCTTCATGGCTTTAATACTAGACTTGAACAACATGTTTCTTCAAGTATTAAACACAACTTAAATCTACCCAAATACAAGTAAAGTGCGTTTTGTCAAAGGATTAGCCAACTACATAAAATAGTGACATATGTTCTTAACAAGTGAAACACATATGTCCTAACAAGTAATTAGGGTTTTAGATCTATTTCACTAAGTATTTAAAGGAAACCCTAAGGAATGTTTTGAAGAGACTTGGGAGCTTCTCTTTTGAGTTTTAAAAGGTGCTATGCCTTCTCCATTAAAAATCATTACTGAAAATCATTCTCATATTATTAGAACCAGTAGATCTATATTATTAGAACCAGAAGATCTGAAATTGTTGAATACAAGATCAATCACAGTTGATGATCTAAACCTTTAAGTAGAATCTCAAAGTCACAAACTTGAGTATTTGCATTCAACAAATTCAGAATAGAAGAGTCCGTGAATTCAGAGTTGCGTGTAGTCATGTGAATAAATATTACAAGATGGAGCATTATATTTATGGTTTAAATCTATTGTAAACACTTCCATTTTATTTAGTGAACTTGTTCCTTAAGAATTGTTTAGGTTAAATCCTTCCTAGATTTTTTACTTTGAAATTGAACAGTTTCATTAATTTTATTAGGTCATCATATCGCCTGTGTTCTTTACTTTTCCACTTTTAGTGATATGATTGTGAATTGCTTAACCTAGATCTATTTAATTGAACTAAGTAATAACTTGGCTTTAAATTAGGTTAAACAAACTATGGTTTTCAGGAGTTTAAGTAACTAACACTTTTCTTAACTGGTGAGCTCCTGTGGCTCTTCTTGAATAATTAGCTGCTTGTTGTAATATTGCCCCTATTGCCTAGTAAGACTAGTAGATATTTACCTTATTAATTCTTTGTAATAAGAGTGTGGATTTAAATTACAAAAATGATTGTTAATAATCTTGTTGTCCATTAATCAAAGGAACTATGAAAATTTTGAGCTGCATTATCTTATTCTTTTAAGTAAAGTAGTTTGATTCAAGAAACAGTAGTGTACGGCACCTCCAAATCCAGGATTAACAGCGAAACCCATAAATTCACGACTATGCGTGAAGGTATAAGAGTGGATAGTACAAACCTGATTCTCTATACTTTCAATATACCCCAGCATGGAAGTTCCTCACGACTGTTAGCATATATTGCCTGTGCTTCATATTCTACACAATTTTAGCAGTCATTAGTCTGCCCTTGATTGTAGCGTGAATCAAGACATATCAATTGTCCTTGATTCAAGCCTAATTAATGGTTAAGTCAACATTCTTGTCCAGGATACTCTATCCTTTCTGAGTTCTGATTTTATACTTTGGTATTTTCCATTTCTTTGGATAATATGAAGCTACATTGGTTTCAACTGTGGCAGCCGCAGAAAGCTCAGGCGGAGAGAGTAAGCGGACTCCTCAAAGGCTACTTAAGGCACTTTGGTTCAATTTTACATTTAGTATTCACTCCTTTTTAATTCTATAATCAAGTTTATAGTGGAACAAATTAGATTAGAATACAAATAGGCGTGGTAGACGAAGAAGCTGTTTTCAACAAATCAATATATGGGTGCTGGCCCTTGGTAGGCTTATTGATTAGGGAGCTGCTTCGGGACATATTGAAAACCATGCCTTTTGAACCGAATGAATGCCTATCTGCCCTCTCGAGTCTCTAGTCTTGCTTCCTAAAGCTCTCTGGCTGCCTGCCTTTGAATTTATCCCTTTCCTCTTTATCTAATAATAAGGTAAGCTTGTTTGAAAAGCCAAAAACAATAGGGCATCCAAAACCTTAAAGTGTTCAACAATAAATGTAAAAGGCCCAAAATAGATGGAGCAACCAAAAAAAAAAAAAGGATAGAGTAAAACTTTTTCTGGAAAGGCTCAAGTAGCTTGGTCTCACCACCATCACAGCCCCCTCGTCAGCACGTCCTCAACTTCCATCTATTTTTCAATGGCCTGAGGTCTAGATTGTCAGGTCCATCCTAGGGTTATGCTTACTAGATACCTCCTCAGTAGCTCAAAATCCTTGAAGTACCTCCAAGGAGGACGCCATTGTACTCGTTGGTTTGCTGGAAGGCCTGCACCGCCTCGTCCCCAACCTTGGAACCTCGTGCTTAGCTGCCTCGAGCTGTTCATCCTTCTAGTCTGTCAAGGCCTTGATCTTTTCCTTCATCTGGTTCCTGCCGTCCACCGCCACTATCAACTTCTTCCTCAAGGTGGAACCTTCAAATTCTAGGGCATCAACTTTGGAGTTGGCATGACAACCTTCTCCTTACTACTCAGTACTCAGTGGTAAGATGTATGGCTTCTCCTAGGACCTTAAACAAAAAACGACTACAATAAGGGACTGAAAAATAAGTCTCCTCAAGAAATGAAATTTTAGTAACAAGGATAAAGTTAAGAGTGTACCTGACGAGCTTATGGAATGATGACTCACAAGCTCGTGGAAGGAACAGAGTTCAAACCCTTCAGCTCCTCAGAAGTGACGACGTTGTGAGCCCTCCCCATGGTAGTGGCAGCATCTCCCAAACACTAGAATCAACCTTGCCCTTCCCCTTGTCACTACCAAGCCCTCTTTGGACGAGGAGTGATCTCCTTGACGGAGGCAACAGGAGAAGCACCTTGGGGTCAAAAGCAAAAGGAGTGGATGCAGTGGTCTCCACAACCTCTTTGTTGCCCAAGGATGTTTTAAGCAAGGCTGGATAAAGGTCCGTTCTTCTTGGCCCTCAACTTAGCATATAATTCCTGTTGAACTTGGTCACCATTTCTGCAAAAGACCACCACAAGCAAGATGTTAACAACGAAATTGGAAAGAGAAGGACAAGGGTGCAAACGAAAGCACTTCTTTTCTCTTCTTTGGCACTGCACGCAAGACGTAGGGGGAAGGTTCAGGACCTAAGAAATGATGAGCCAATGTCATAGGGTCAATCAATTCGTCAAAGTCGTCAATAGTACTCCTTACTCCATAGCACTTTTGACACGGATCTTGTACCTACTCTTTAAATTTGGATGAGTCTTGGCTGCAAGAAGCAAAAAAATACGAGGCGTTAGAGTCAGAGAACCAAAGGTAAATACTTACCCNAGAAGAACCAAAGGTAAATACTTACCCAAAAAAAAAAAAAAAAACATAGAAATGAAGGAAGACGCACCAAGCTTAGGTGTCCTCCACCTACGCAGCAACCTAGGTATGTCTCCCCAAAGGTCATCTAAGAGGGTTTCCTAGCCATCTCTAGAGACGAATAAATACCTAGACTTCCAATAGCGAAATGACGAAGGTAGACTCGCAATGAGGCGAGCTTTCCTATCCCAGGGCACCAGCTCATAGTACCCAAACTCCTTTGACTCTTTCAGACAGTACAGATGTAAGAGTTCATCCACCCTAATCATATCTCCCTCCGTCACAATCATCCATATCTCTATGCAACTAATGACGATCCTCCAAGAATTCTGCATAAGTTGCCCCGATGCTATACCTAGGTGGTGGAGGAGCTCCATGATGAAGGGATGGATGGGGAATCTAAGGCCGCTCAGAAGGGTAGCCTTATAAAAACACACCTTCCTAGGATTGAAAGCGCAAGCCTTCTCACCTGAACGAGGGAGACGAATCCTGGTCTTGTCAGGGATTTGGAACCTATCCCTAAATCTAAAGAGTGTATCCTCGTCCAGAGAACACACTTTTTTAAGGGCATGGAAAGCCTTCAACACAGCGGAGGAGGAAGACAAAGGGTTTAAGATAGGGATGCCAAAATGGTAGTGTCAACTTCTACGGCTTTATCGCTAGGCGACAAACCTATATCTAACTCACTTGACCTCACTTCTGTTGACATTACCCTCACAAACTTAAACCAATCCAAGGATTGACGCAGCAATGGACTAAGGTCAGCCAAGACCAAACCTAGAGCACTACTCTCAAAAGCAAAAGACCCAACCTCCAGACAGCCACTACCAGACCTAAGAAGCATCCCTAAATGAGCAAAAAGAAAAGAAACATAGGGGCAGTGGTGCCTAACCTCAGAATACTCATACATTAAAAAGAAAAGAAAGAAATTACGGGGAAAGAGGCTCATAGTCGAAGCAAAGCGAAGCAGAATCAAGAAAGGAAGAGTACCGTACCTAAAGAAGGAAGAGCAGAGTGGTTGGAGCTCAAAGAAGAAAAGACAGAGTGGCCAGAGCTTGGAGAAAGGAGGAATCTAAATAAATAAATAAAAATAAAAATAAAAATCGCAGAAAATAGAGGTGATACAAAGGTAAGAGAAGAAATCAAAGTGAAGAAGAGAAAGAATAAATGAAAAAGGCTTTAAAAACCTCCCTAAAAAACTAAGACGCAGGAAACCCAAAGGTCTCATCGAGGAATGCACCCACGTCCAGCCAACCAGAGCGTGACACGTGGCCACCAAGCGTGCCACACCATCATGTCGCCATATATGCGATGGAAACAGAATCATTAGAGGAACACGAAATGTTGGGCGACTCTCCAGATTTCCGGGTTCATCAAGAAGCTTGATGACCCAAGAATGGGGGCCAACTGATAAGCCCAATAAAATCATTCGTCTAGGCACAACTAAGGACGTGGGTATAACAATAAATGCTGATATTATTGCCAGAACCATTACAATTCGAATGAAGCAAGGCGATAGCTCAGAGGCACCTACACTCACACATTAAATATCAAGAGATTCCCTTTCCCCCACATTGAATACTAAAAACGTTACCTAGAATTAAACCACCATTAATGATGGTTCCAATGGCTAGAAGGAGAAGGACCTATAAATACCACGCTCCACCAAAGGTAAAGGGGACAAAAAAAACTAAGTTATTCTTACCAGCAAAATACATTCAAACTTGCTCTCCCTCTCATTCTGACTTTATCATCGGAGGCTCGCCGGTTGGCACCACACCAGTGACCCATCTTTGTTATCTTCTCTTGTGTTCTTGCAGGTTACACCGGGACTATCTGGACGACCTGAACAACTGAAGACTTTACCTTCATCAATTGTTGTAATACTTGAATATAAATTTTAAGTTTTCAAAATAAAATGATCAATTTAGAAGTGGACCTCGACTTAGAGTGTATAAATAATATTTTAACTCTTTTTTCATTTGAGATTTTTTGATCTATGCTATAGATTTTAATATAATATTTTGTGTTTTTTTTTAATATATATCTTAGACAAGATTCATCATTACTACTTTTTATGATAATGACAAATTAATCAATAAAAATATTATTTCCCTTCAAGGACACAGGTGTAGTAGGTTCAAGGGACTTGAAAGACATACTTGAAGTCTAGAAGTCCTATGTTTCATACACCACACTATCAATTTATGAGATTTCCAGAGTTTGAATGGACAAAGAGTAGACTAATCTAGTTAAAAACTGAGTTATCACTTCCTTATATATAGAATTGAAGATTTACCATCTAGCATTTAGTTTTATTAGCTCTATTGGTTGAGACATTTTTATTTTATTTTAATGTGGAGTGTATAAATCAATATGATATTACAAATATTTACAACTAGCTGTAGACCCACTCAATGCGTGAGAATATTATTAATGATCATTTTATGATACTTATTTTAAAGTAAAAAATTTATAATAATAATTCATTAAGAATCATTTTGTGAATTGTCAAAAGGAAATTCTTACCACGTAAGTTAATAAACTACAATTGCTAAAACAAATAACCAAATATATATAACATAACTTTATAAATTATTCAAGCAAAATTTTGTCAAGAAATCATTCAAATCAACCATCAAATGTAAAGTAAACATGGTTTTACAAAAACAATGAATTTAAATTGACATAATAAGAACAAGAATAAAGAAAGAAGTAGAAAAATAAAAAGAAGATAAATCTTCGTGTAAATTTTTGTGCCGTTGAATATTACTCTCATACTTGTGGACTCCATGTTATGGTTTGTTGATCTCTGTTTGTGTGTGTGTGTGTATACATATAAGAGTAAAAATGTATATTTGAATGATTATTGTGACTTTTTTTTTAAAAACCGATTATTGTGACTTATTGATATTAAGTAATAAAAAAATAATTAAAAACCTAAGCTTTTTTTTAATATAATGGAGGATGAGACAATTGATTGTAATTTAAAGTAATTAAAACAATATAGAATATACCCATATAGTCATACGTTTGCATTACCTAGGCAAACAAAGAGTCATTCTTTTAGTGTTTGATGATTTCTATATTTAGTGAACCATTTCAGATAGGACTTTGATTATTATTATTATTATTATTATTATTATTAGAGTCACAAAATTTTTAGATAGTTTATTCTATTTTGGAAAAGATGATTGTTGGGACATATGTGTTTCACTTGTTAAGAACATATGTCATTCTATTATGTAATTGGCTAATCCTTTGACAAAACGCACTTTACTCGTAATTGGGTAGATCTTGGTGTTCTTAATACTTCAAGAAACAAGGTTTCAAGATCAAGTGTTAAAGTCATTCAAGTCTGTCCAAGAAATAAGCTGAAAAGTGCAAGTTCATTAACGCTCGACAGCTAGCATCTATCGAGCTCAAGAAGCTGTTCCAACCCCGTAGCTCGACACCTCCTTAACACCTAGCTATCTATCGATCTTTTCAACTACTTCTTATCACAATCTTGATACCTCTCGATAGCTAGGTGGATCGATCAAAAAACCTCATGTCCCCTCAATCGCTTCTCGATAGCTGTTCACTCCATCGAGGTTGGCTTGATAGCATCTCGACACCTCTCAATCGATCGAGATCCTCTTGCATGCATTTTTTTCACATGTTTTGCATCTTTCTTTTATTTTGTCATCTATAACATCTTATTTCATTACATTCATGCATTTTTATGGATTCTTTATGCCCCCTTGATCATCTTTTTATTTCTCGGGTGAAGCGTTCTAGTTTCTTGTACCCTTTGTCAATCATGACAAAAAGGAGGAGAAATTGTGGAGAATATGTGGTTTCTTTTTAAGATTCTACATGTTAGGGGGAGAAATACATGCCTTTGTAAGGGGGAGATGTGTTTCATCTTGTTAGAAGGAGTGCTTACCTCCTTCTTCTTGTACACCGGACTTGTGAACATGTTTACATACATTGTGATTATATTTGATATATATATATATATATGATGTTGTATGTTTTCTTCACCTACCTCTACATGTGTTGTTGCTTTTCTCTCTTTATACACATGATTAGTATAACTTGTATGCAATCTATTTTTTTTGTTTCACACAAAGATGTTTTGATAAGTTTTGTTTAAAGTATTTCAAAAATACAAGTTGTCAAAGTCTACTTGCCATAAACTCTCTTCTTGCAAATTTTTTCAAAAGCTTGTGTTAAGATAGATTTTATTGTATTTAACAAGTGAATATGAGTTGAGTGATTTATGACTTCTCTCATATGCTCATTTGTTTGTTGTGGTTTTGTCACGAATTGCCAAAAGAGGAGATTATTAGGACATATGTATTTCACTTGTTAAGAACATATGCAATTATGTTATGTAATTGACTAATCATTTGACAAAATGCACTTTACTTGTAATTGGGTAGATTTAGGTGTTCTTAATACTTTAAGAAACAAGGTTTCAAGATCAAGTATTAAAGTCATTCAAGTCTGTCCAAGAAACAAGCTAAAAAGTGCAAGTTCATTATTGCTCGACAGCTAGCATCTATCGAACTCAAGAAGTTGTTCTAGCCCTGTGGCTCAACACCTGCTCGACAGCTTCTCGTCAACTTTTATCTGTCGAGGTTTAAGAAAAACAGATTTTTCTGTTTTGTTTTCTTGGGATCCGTGAATGTGTCTTTGGGCCTTCTTTTCTCCTAACTCTAGACATATAAAAGGATTATTTTAAGGGTCGTCAAAGAGTTCACAAGTTGCACAAGCATTGAGCAAAGTCTATAAGTTGCACAAGCATTAGGCAAAGTCTGTTCAAGCAAATTGTGACCGGAGATAAAGTTTTGCCCTGGTTCATCATTCTTATGAAGAAGTTGTTATGTTTTGTAAACCGTTGGGTTTTGTGACCAAAGATCTTCTTGATCTTCATTGTGTGGATGAACTGAAGAACTTTGTAGCCAACAACCTTCTCTAGTTGGTGATTAAAGTCGCGTACTGGGATCCACGTAATTGATTAGTCAAGTACTGGGAGCCGTGTATCAAAAGGAAACATTGTCACTACAGAACAAGTCCAATTGGGTATTGGGATAAGGGTTCCACTGTAAGTTAGTATAAGGTACTGAGATTCCTTTACTTGTAACCGCTTGTTGTGATAATAGTGAAGTTTCGGGAGTAGTGACCTTAAAATCACTCGATGGGGTTTTTGCCATGTAGGTTTTCCCCATTCGTAAACAAATCACCGTGTCAATTTATTTTCTGCTGTATACTTAGCTTAATTGGTGATTTGTTTGTGCTACCATGCGCTTTGCATGTTAATTTGATTAATTAACAAATTGACTAATTAATCAATTAATTTAATTACAAGGGATCAATACGTTTTTGGCCTATCAATGATGTGGATAATGAAAATAAAGATTATTTTTAATATAAGTATATTATATGTCTTATCATTTTTTTGTGCGATGCATCCCAATATGAAGTATACATTATGCAAATCTTTGTTCTTTATTTCAACTTCTGAAATCCAGGTGGTAAAGGGGGAAAAAATCTACAACTGCTAGAACATGTTAATATAGAAGAGGATAATGTATCAAAATTATTGTATGTCTTATCATTTTTCGTTGCAATGTATCCCAATATGAAGTATACATTATGCAAAACTTTGTTCTTTATTTCAACTTTTGAAATCCAAGTGGTAAAGGGGAAAAAAATCTACAACTGCTAGAACATGTTAACGGAGAAGAGGATAATGTATCAAAATTATTGATGTCTAATATTCTTTTTACTATCTTCATTGCTATAATAAATCTAATAAAACACACCTTAGAAATTTTTCATAGTGTTGAAAACCTATTTATGAATGAAGTTTACTAACATAATATAGTATCCTCAACATTTGTTCTTCCTATTTGTTCTTCTACATGAACATGACTATCTTTGATTTTTTTTTTTTTTTTTTAATTCTTCTTATAGTCATTTTATTAAATACATGGAAACAAAGAATTGCAAATATTGGGATTACCTTTAGTATTGAAATAGAGATCAAACCATTTTGCCTCGCTACAATTTATTGTAAAAGATACATAAAAATAAAAACTTATAATACTCCAATATATAAAAGAAACTTGACATACCATATGGTTTTAAGTAACAGAGAGATAACTCCACTCAAGAATATAGGATTCTTGCTCTGAAATGAGCTCTTTTTTGGCAAGAGCTAAATCCAAAACCATTCATCTTCTAGTTAAGAAAGACTAGGCGTCTAATGGTTTATATATTGTTTCTTTGATTTTATATAGGTGGTGGTGACAACTGAATAGGTATAAATTGGTTGGGTTCAATGAGGAGATGAAGAGGCAAGAAAGGAGGAGAGGAAGAGTCTAAGGCATTAAAGAGCAAACATGGGAAGTTGGAAACAATGGAGAGAGAGTTAGGGTTGTTATGGAAGCTTAAGTGAAAGTTGTGGAATTGTTAAAACATTAATAGAAAAAAAACGAAAATAAAATAATTTTGTTTATTAGTGAGAAAAAAATAATGACATGCCTGCTGATGTAACTTAATAAAAGCGTAGTAACAATAAATACTACGCTTTAGCTTTTAAATATATAGATATAGATTATAATTCGATTGGAAGAGACACATCCTCTGCAATTTTGTAATCTATGCTATTAGTAATGGATAAGGCCATAACCAAAAGTAATATGATAAACTCAATGTAACCATGCTTTTCCGTCAGGCATTATGCTTCCAACACTAAAAGTGGGAAAAGTGGGGAGCGGTCAAGGTACAATGCTGCTTTCGGAAAAAGTGCATAGATAAATGGTAAACAATAGAAACTTGAACTGTCTAAACTCATCTTCCCTTTTTTTTATTGTTGGTAATGATAATGAATCAATGATATATTATAATGATGTATTTGGCTTTTCTTTCAATATAAAATAAATAAATAAAATTGATGTATTTGGCTTTGACTATATGACCCATAGCATTGACAAAGAAATCTCATTCGGAATGTTGATGAAGTATCGAAGAAGGTTTGTTAAATAATTAAATTTTTTAGTAAAGGTTTTATCCTGACTAGATTATTATATAAATCATTACAAACTGGAGGCATAACTTAAAATATTGGTATAGATTGAAGTTTAAGATTCTGAGGATTATGTCACCATGATGGTACGTCTTTTATCTTTAAACAAGAAATTATACAACGTAATTTGCATACAAAAACAAAAAAAAATAAAAGAAATCTGATTCAAAAAAAAAATTACAATATGAAGTTATTGTAATATAATAGCATCTGCTAGGACACAAACTTATTGTATAATTACAGATAATAGTATCTTCTACGTCTTAATTTTCAAATCATGTTTTTGCTTGTTTTTTTGTGTCACTGGGTGCACGTGATTAGGGGGGCTTTTTAATGCATTTTGAAGTTTTAGCTTATATGACAAGCAAAGCCCTAGGAAGTTTATTTGTCAAACTTGCAAGCAAACCATAAAATCCCCACTAAGCTCACGCATAAATTGCATATAAAGCTTCCAGCCAGCCAGCCAGCCAGCCAGCCAAAAAAATTGCTAAAATTTTGGCCCTTATTGCTCTCTGCAATGGTTTGGCATATGACAAGAAGCTGAATAGGATAGAAGTTTCTCTAAAACTCTCTCAATTCCGTGTACCTGCCTAAGATAAGACGCAGCAAAATAATAATAAAACTTGGGAGTCCTGGATCATTATGCTTGCTTTGGCTTTGATGATCAGATTAAAGAAAAATGAGGCTTGCTTGTTTCAAGCTGATAACATCAGCGTTGAACTGATTTTATAGTCTTACCATAGAATTAGCTATTCGAGCTTGTTATTTTTCATACGCCCGATAGTGCTCAAACCATTGGTCTTCATCCACGCAGCTCAATTATTCAATCAGAAATTCAATTGCATTTGATTGGTAGATTATTTATCCAACAAAAAAAAAGAAGGAAAAATTGTATTGCATTTATGTAAAAGGAAGACTAGAAGTCGACCTGACATGAATTCCTTGCTTGAGGGTCATCATTGACTTCTTGTCATGCTTACCAAGGAAGCAGATAGCGTACTAAATGTAAAAGTAGATTTGTTTCTTGAACAATCCTCCCAGCTGTATTGCTTAGCATTTGATTACTGATGCAGAACCATTCAGCATATTCTTTTTGAGCATTGTCACAGATGTGAACTAAATCTTTAAAAATTCTCCTTAAATTAGCCTTGTCTTATGATACATTGAGTAATGATGAATTTATTGATCTTAAAAAGTTAAGAAGTGATCTTACACTTTTTGTTACACACTGACACGGAAGCTACTTGCTACAATTGTATTGCGACTTGCGTAGCTTTTTCAAAGATAGGAACATTTCAATGAAAATGACTTCAATTCTAACATTTTCCATCACTATGGCTTGTGTAGCCAGCTATAAACCAATTCGGCTATACTTATGGTCAAACTAAATGTAATCATTAATTAGGAATTTTCAACAATAAATTCAACCAACACAACAGTAATTTCCAGATGCTCATCTACCCTACAATTTCAGAAAGTTTGTTTGTCGTTTCTCTGTTTCCTATGTCTGTGATCCATTTAATACAAGGTGGATATTTTTTTTCTTTTCATTTTCTTTTTAGAAATTACAACCGAACTTCCAGTCATGAAGAAATATTGTTGCAAGATTCCTTTTGATATTAATGGATTGCCTCAAACAAGAATATATAAAGTTAAGATGCTAAAAGCACAAAGTTCTTCTAGTAAAGCATCTCAGCTTGGTGCTGAATAAAGTTCAAGGAACCAAGAACAATTGATCAATTCTCTCTTATATTCCCTTTTAGTACTTGCTAAACCAAACTCTTCAACTTGGTTTCAATCTTGCGATGTGCTGTATTTGAATATATAGTTACTAACCAAAACCTCCATTCTTGTCACCCATTACTTTCTATACTTTTAAGTTTTAACAAAAGAAATAAAATTGCAGGACAATAACAATAATTAGACACTTAAAAACTTAAGAAAAAGGATTTTTTTTTTATTTTTATGCCTCTTCTCTTTCTGGTTCCTAATGAAAAAGACCATACCAAGGAAGAAGATGATACAAGGCAAAGACTAGTATGTTTGCTAAGAATATCCCACCAGCCACACACATATATACATATTGGTACGCCCGCGCACACACATAGAGAGCTTCAAACTAGTACATAGCATTCAATGATTAAATATTGATGCATAAATACTATACCAAATAGCTTTTAACTTAGCTTACACAACCTCTTCCTCTCGAAAGATTCTGGAAGGATCAGCAAACCGAATGGAGAAAGATCGAGAGAGACTATCAGGTTCATCCCATGCAGGTCCTTCGTCAAAATTCTGAGAGTAAGTGTATGCATCATAGGGGATCTGAGTAGGAGCTGGAGACTCAAAAATCTTCCTCCTTTCTTTCTTCAATTTCAACCACAACACTCTCCACTTCAACTTATTGTTTGATCTGATAGATGGTAGGTTTGCAGACTCAACCTCTTGGTAACACTCACCCAATTGGATGGTTTTGCTGCCAGAACAGCACAAGTTTCTGAGGTCCATTTCAGCACAAAAGTAAGGTTTCTACCAGTGAAACTTGGAAGCCCAGTGCTTTCTTCCCAGTTCCCAGAGAGCTAAAATTTCATGTTAAGAATTGTATAAATGGATAGAAGCACATGGTAATGTGGTAGTAAGGTCCTGTCTGAGAGTAGTTGGTTTGGCTACTATAGAATGGTCCAAGTTGGCTAGCTTATAGAAATGCTGAGAGTTTCCAATCGGCTCAGCTCAGTTTGATAAAGTAATAAATAATAAATATGCAACATGTTGTTGAAAAGTGCAAGACGAAGTGTCATATTAAATAGATTCTCAAAAAAAAAAAAATAAATAAATAAATATTTTTTTTTTTTTTTTTTTTTTTTTTTAATGAGGGAGAAAAGCTTTATAGTTAAATCAACATTTTTTTTTGAGAGGGAGAAGAGCTTTATAGTTAAATCAACATCTTTTGATGTTTCCAATGTAGATGTACATAATGAAAAATTCACTCACCTCCAATATTGTAGCTCAATGGAGAGACTAAAGTCATAAAAGCAATGTTTCAATTACAATTTGTCACGACTCTAATTGTGAAAAAGATTTTAAAAAGTTTTGTTTATGTAGCATTCCTTTATTAAATATTAAAATTTTTACTTCAAAAAAAAAAAAAAAAAAGTGTGCCAAATTTTTTTAAATACCAACGAAATCTTGATTTATAAACATTATATCCGGGTAATGTGGATCCAATTGACAGTTCTGATACAAGAACGTGAGCATGTGATCACTTCCCTGCAGGCTGCATGTCACTGAGTCACACTCCCATGTGACTGTGGAGGGCTCAAAAAAAGCCTTTCGGCTACTTTCAGTTTTTGCAGGACATAAAAAAATTCCATTATTGACGTAAGCCTGCCAATCAAGATTTCAATACTGAATCAATAAAAATAAACCCATGATGCAGGGTTGATCAGGATTAAGAATCAATCCCTTCGCTTTAAATTGAGATTTTCAAGCAATAATTATAAAAGGAGAACGTTAACCAGCACCGCCTGGTGCTGGTTAAGAGCAGAAAAGACAAAAAAAAAAAAAAAATTTGTGAACAAACCACGGCATTACTCAACAGGCAATGATAGCGCCAACACGTTTGAGTTATACTGTAATCGAGGATTCTGCAACTATAGTGATTGGGTCCATCAGTTTGTGGTGCAACCGCAATTCACGCTGCTGATGATGTTTTCACTTTTCACTGTTCTACTCCACTTTTTTTTTTTTTTTTAATTAAATGCTATAGTCACAAATTAACCGAAAAATTATTTGGCAAACTGTCTTACTCTTACATAAATGGTCTTAAATGCAACATCTCATGTAGAGTCAACCTTTACCTGAGAAGAATGTATAATATAACGAGTGCACTAAATAATTTTACCAAACTAACTTACTAAAAAACTTTCAGATTTATTAGGATACAAAGAAGCCACACACAAATATTAGTAAGGTTCTCCTCAAACTCTACCCTACAAAATGCAATGCCACTTCCAAAATGATAACAGAATGTGACATACAGGTCATTCATCCCCAAAAAAAAAAAAAAAAAAAAATTCATCAAAAAAAAAAATGTGACGTATAGGTCAGGATATTGACGTAAGCCAGCCAATCAAGATTTCAATACTGAATCAATAAAAATAAACCCATGATGTAGGGTTGATCAGGATTCAGAATCAATCCCTTCGCTTTGAATTGAGATTTTCAAGCAATAATTATAAAATTGAACAAACCATGGCATTACTCAACAAGCAATGATAGCGCCAACACGTTTGAGTTATACTGTAATCAAGGACTCTGCAACTATAGTGATTGGGTCCATCAGTTTGTGGTGCAACCGCAATTCACGCTGCTGATGATGTTTTCACTTTTCACTGTTCTACTCCACCTTTTAAAAAAAAAAAAAAAAAATGCTATAGTCACAAATTAACCGAAAAATTATTTGGCAAACTGTCTTACTCTTACATAAATGGTCTTAAATGCAACATCTCATGTAGAGTCAACCTTTACACGAGAAGAATGTAAAATATAACGAGTGCACTAAATAATTTTACCAAACTAACTTACTAAAAAACTTCAGATTTATTAGGATACAAAGAAGCCACGCAAATATTAGTAAGGTTCTCCTCAAACTCTACCCTACAAAATGGAATGCCAGTTCCAAAATGATAACAGAATGTGATATACAGGTCATTCATCCAAAAAAAAAAAAATCATCAAAAAAAATGTGACGTATAGGTCAGGTAATTTCTTTTCTTTTTTTTAAATCAACATTTTAACCAAGGTTCTTAGCATCAACACGTAGATAAAACCCACGATATTAAAACTTCAACTGTTCATTACATACTAAAAATATATTTAAAAAATCAAAAAAACATTGTACCAAGAGTTAGAAATCCTGTTTGCTTACTTGAAGTAAAAGTAGTGGACTATGTCTATTTCCATCCATCCTTTTTTTTTTTTTTCTTCTAAACTACATATGCAAAAATAGAGAATTTAAGCCCTTGAAACCGTAGACAACTTCCACAATCAAATAAAAGCATTTAATATAATTCCTGAGTTATTTAATATAATATAAAGCATTAAAGCCACTGTTTTACTGTTCGTCATTCCTTCTATAAATTAATATATATATATAGATGTATGTATATGTGTGTGTATATATGGCAATTTTGCCCTGCCCCACTTTGACCTGTCCCTCTTCGCTTCACCCCGTGTGGGTTTTCCCCGCTCCACAAAGATGGTGGGGCGGGGATGGAGAGAGATTTTAGACCCACACCCGAGGGCGGGACGGGGATGGGTTTACACTTTTTAGACCCACCCCGCCCAGCCCCATCCCCACCCCATCTCACATTAATAAGGGTTAAATTGTAATTTTTTCATACCCTAAAACCCTACTATTTAAACAAAAATATCATCAGCTTATTTTATTCTACCTAACGTAGCTCTCTACCTCTTTTTTCTCTCTAGCAAAGTTAGAAATAAGATACCAATTTTAACTTTTTCTTTTGTCTTTATTAGGAACAAATTTATACACTACTGAATCATTGATTTCATTCATGATTCATACATCTTTCTCAACTTACTTTTCATCATGAACATAATTTTTTTTTTAATGTGGTACAGGTTTGGGCCTGAGTCAAGACTCTAAATATTTGTGTCTGTGTCATTGTGTGTGTGTGGGCATTTGGCGGTTATAACTTATAAGGTACAGGTTTGAGACTTTGTCCCATTCTTTATGAAATAGTTACAAAATGGGAGGACCTAAGTGTGCTAGTTTTTAAAAATACGTAGGAAAAAAAAAAAGACAACCAATACTTCTTATAGTTTTTCTTTGTTTGGACACAATCTGTTACTTTATTTTATTTTATTTTATTTTTTTGAGGGTTGATGTTTGCTAGTATCCTCGCTTTTTGTAAGTTTTTGGGCTTCAGTCCCTTTTTTCAATATAATTCTATCTTCGAAGTCAAAAAAAATAATGCACACTACTTAGTAATTTATAACATTTATTGGGTTCAAGTATATTTTTATTATTGAAACATATCATTTTATATGAAAAAATGGTAATAGTTGTAGGGAAAATTAACAAGAAATAAAGTTTTACAAGGTGGGGCGGGGCTTCGCGGGGCCTTAAGGGGCGGGGATGGGGCAATAAATTTTTCCTGTCATGCGGGCAGGGGCAAAGACCCCATCATTCGGCCCCACCACGCCCCATTGCCATCCCTATGTATATGTATGTTTTTCCAAAAATGAAAGAAAGTCAATAAAAGAAAAGTTTTCCCTTTTTTTTTTTTTTTTAAATTCCAAGAACTTACAGGTGGGTTCTTCAGGAGGGTAATTCTTCTAATTCTTGGCCTGAATGAATGTTTCTAATGCTTGCCTTTGGATTTGGTTGAAAGTTGAAACAAATGTGGTTTAGGAACACTAACTTTGCTTTCACCACTTTTACAATTCTACCTCCATCTTCTTTATGGAACCTAGATGTCACTTAAAGCAATGCCTTTTGTGAGAGATATACAATCTATATACGATCCTATTGAGCTACATTAGCAGTCCTATTATCTCTCTCTCTCTCTCTCTCTCTCTCTCTCTCTCTCTCTTATTTTTAACTCTTTTTCTTCTTATTAATCCCCAAATTATTATTACACTTTTTCCAACCTTTCCACTCCATTTTACATTTTTATTTCCCCACTACTCTCTACCTTAATATTACTCTTCCTCTATCTCTTTATCTTCATTTATTTTTGCCTCTTCTAATTTTCATCATTTTACTATAAATTTGCAATTCTCTCACATTCCATGCATAACTTTCCCAATTCCCACACAAAAAGGTTATTTCTCTCTCTCTCTCTCTCTCTCTCTCTCTCTCTCTCTCTCTCTCTCTCTCTCTTTTTTTGAGTTAATACTTAGCTATTTTGAAGTGAGAATTTGAAATTATCAAAACACAATATTGGCTATGCATTTAAATGTGTCTATCAATTATTTGAGTAATATTAAAAAGTAATTTTGTTATGAGTTTTTATTATCATGATAATCTCCTTTAAAAGAATGAAAATTTGAATAATTTATTTGAAACTTAAAAAGTTTAGTTGTAGAGAAAAAAAAAATTGGAAAAACATAGCACACTATAAAATAATAGAATGAAATATTGATAGAGATAGAAAGATGAAAATAATTTTAAAAATTGTTTAATTTTTAGGAAAAAGAAATTATCTTCAACAAATTTTAATGAACAAATTAAACATTATACCACAATTACAAAATAATTATCTATTCTCACACATTACGTGGATTTCAAACTAGTTTTAATAAAACCGCAGCACATTCTAAATTATTTAAGAAAACATGTTTTTTTAAATACAACACTTGACACTTGTTATAGAAGCCTCGACACAGAGTCCATTACAAAATCAAAAAATCAAAAAAAAAAAAAAAAAAAGCCTGAGAAAATTGAAAAGAAGACTAATTTAATCCAAAGATTAGTTCCATACAACTGTTTTGAACTCCGTTTCTTTGCGGTGAATAATCAAATACTTTTTGTAATTTCTCTAATCTATAAAATAATAAAAATATAACAAATTGAGAAGACCTATTGTAAATTATATTTAGAAACCGGAAAAACCAAAACGAAACCAATTCTAACCCCAGTACTTAATATAATCCAAAATCTAACATGAATCTATAATTAAAACCCATCCAACCAAAATACCCAAACCTAAACCTAAAGAAAAAAGAGAAAACTTTGCCAATAGGGCCCCTCTGTCTAGTGGTAATGCGGTATCTCTCTCCGGTCTCACGGAATATGGAATCTCTGTCTTCTTTTTTTTCTTTTTTTTTTTTACTTCTGCCCTTCAATCTGATATATGGAATCTGCCTTCTTTTTCTTTTTCTTTTCTTCTGCCCTTCAATTATATAGTTTGTTCCTATTGTTGTTTTGTTTGTGTTTTCTTTATAGTAAAACAGTTTATAATCAAATTGCACACCATTTTGTTTAAATGGTGTTTAAACCATGTGTTTAATGTTATGCGTGTCTTATTCAGAGGGAATTGTGGAATCGTCTTCTACAATTATATGCAGTAATAGATTCCTTCCCGTCTTACTAGAGTTGAACTCTTTACGCTTTTTCTAATGAAACTCATTGTAATTCATAAAAAAAATTATGTAATATTGTTACAACATACAACCATTGATAATGATGCAAGCCTTTATGATCATAACAATGACACGACATATTTTGAGGTAAACCACTGTTGCAGCACCAACAGAGATGTCGAACATCTCTGATCCTTTTTCAAACTTTAACGGCCTATTAAAGGTTTCTTCAAATTGCTGATCCTATTCGTATCAAACTATTACAGAAAACATAGGATAAACCCCATCCACAGGGAACTGTACAGAATTGAACAGCCTCTGCCAGGCATGACCAAAAAGAATGATGCCGGCATAATTCAAGCTTCTTTCTGTATGCTTTTCTTCGCAGGCAAGACTACATGAATGAAAGCAACTTTATGCTTACTCCAAAACTTTCCGAGCCACTCAAAAGCCCCAGCAATAGGACCAATAACAGGTGGTGCCATGCAATCGCCTGCCTGTATAAAAGTGATAATATGAAGTTAAGATCCTATTCAAGTAGATATATATAAATTAATTAAGAGTTATTAGTACAAAAGTACAGAACTTAATTTTATAAACAATAATTAAAAGGATTGAGGTCAATGAGTCCCAAGCCTATAAATACCATATGCTTACACTCTTGTCTTTTTAATTTTTACAAGGGATGGAACGAATGACCCCCCATAACCCATGCAATGTGCCAACCCAACTGGAGTAATGCTCAAGGAGTTTGAAATGCTAACCTCCACACAACTAAGGTCACTTAGTTGTTAGTTCTCACTCCACAACTTATTCAATGGATCTTGAATTCACCTCACCCTCTACACCATTCTTTATTGAGGGAGAAAATGCCATGTGAACTAGGGCTCATTAGGCAGGTTCAAGTCATACCCTTTTTTAGGATGAACAAGTATTATTTTGATTGAACTGCTAACCCTACTACCATAGGGACCACCCAATTTCACGAGGTCCAGTTTGGGGACTGGTGATTCCCTAGTATGGGACTCTTAGCGTCTCTCTAGGATACGCGAGAGAGAGAGAGAGAGAGAGAGAGAGGCGGACGGTGGACCAAAGTTTTAATTGTGTAAGGCACTTCTAGGGCACAACCTAATCTTTTGAATGATTGCATCTACAGAAATAAAGCCAAACCCTTTTTAATATTCTGTTCTAATGGGAGACAAGCTTTGTAGAAATAATGTCAGCTTTTATATATGTGCACTCCACAACTTGTGCATATTCCAAAAATTTTGGAGGTCCTCATTTAGATACAAAACAGTCTAAGCTCATAAGATTCACAAGAAATCTATTTTGCCTTCCAAAAGTTAGTGGGGGGTAATGTTACACAAATAGATGCAAGGGGCAATGTCCATATAGGATTAGAAAATCCAGAATGACAAGAAGATGTGATCTTACGAAAGTTTTCTGCCAGCATAAAAATATATACATATCCAATCTGGCACCAAATTCTTGATAGTGCGACTCTAGCTATAAGAAGGAATGAAAATATAAAATCCTTGTAATCTAGTAATTGCTTTTCTGACATTAAAACACCCCTTTTTTTTTATACTGGTAGGTAAATTATAGGACTTGTGTCTTTAATTGTAATAGAACTACAACTTTAAGCGAGCGCAATATTAAAAAGAAATGTTTCTTCAGTCCTCAGTATTCAGGGAGTGCAGCAATAAATTTGCAGGGTATATGCTCCTCATTTGAATACAGGCCAATAAGGAAAAATAACAATGAGACCAATTACTGTCAAGCATAAAGCTAGAAGAAAAGGCAGTAATTGTTGAGATCTGAAACAATAGAAACTCATCATTGAATCCAAAATTGAAGGCCTTTTTTTAACAAGGGAATCCAACATTGAAGATGAAAATGAGATGTATAAATATTGTACCTGCTAACAATGCAAGTGCAATTTCTTCTTCCATCCAAGTCCCAAACTTCAAGACACTGTTCTCCCATAACAGATAGATGAGATATATAAATTCTTTGACCATTTCTCCTGCCATACAGCCAAAAACAAAGATCAATTTCTACTAGATCAAAATCATCCATTTATATAGCAAATATTTAAAGATCAAATATTTTATATAGCAAATATTTCCACTAGATCAAAATCATCCATTTATATAGCAAACATTTAAAGATCAAATATTTTATATAGCAAATATTTCTACTAGATCAAAATAGGTCTTGAACCATGACCTCACCCTCTAACTTGCTCTTACAAAAGGAGGGGGTGCCATCTGAGCGAGAGCTCATTGGCCCATCCAAAAAAAAAAAAAAAGATAAGCATTGGCCCATCCATTTATATAACAATATGCAAGTACTTGAGTGAGAAATCCACCAAACCATTAAGTAATTGTTGAAACAAATATACACATGTAAAAGTAATCAAAATAACATATGATTCCAATTCGATAGCACTACATTCCAAGCAAGTTTGTTTCACTAGAAGGATTTTGCAGACAATCTTCCATTAGGTCATTGAGAGCTAAAACTATTTCCATAATCTTACCTCCCCCAAATATGTCACACATTCATAAAATCCTGAAATTTTATTTCCTCGTGAGAAGAATAGAACATGTATTTTAGCATAAATGAACACATTTGCATAGGCCTAGTTGTGCTCTGCTTTCTGTAAATTACACATTATGTTTTCCATAAGGTATGGCTGACACCATAGACTTCTTTACAGTGCCTCCTAATGATAAAACTTAGCCTCTAGTTTACTTAGTTGGAACTTGGGATCCAAGAAAATACACCTAATTCCATAGTTTCAGTACAGCCCAAAAAAAATTTATTTTTAGAAGTATATTATGTAAAGTTGGACCATTTAACATCCTTTATCCCAATTAATCACATAAAATGATGGTTTATGTATAAATAAGACAACTCTAAATTAAGAGTGACACCCTGGGGAGGAATATAATTTACTCTAGTTCAAAATTCAGCTGAAGGCAAAAACATATCAGTTTTCTGTAAAATACTTGGTAGTTAAAAGTACAACAACAAAGCCTTAATCCTAAAATTTTGGGTTCAGTTATAGATCCTTGACAAATTAGTTAGGGTCGACCATGTGTATTATTTTCCTCCATTCTACTCTATCTAAAGTCATACTTTTTGTTACTCCCTTATTGACATGTCATTTTTTATTACTTCGACTAATATGATTTTTGGTCTTCCTCTACATTTTTTCGTTCCTTCAACTTGGATAAACTCGCTCTTTCTTACTGGTGCATCAGTCGCCTTCCTATGAACATGGCTGAACCAATACGACTCTCCCTCATCTTTTCATCAATAGGGACTACCCCTATCTGTAGGCGAATTTCTTCATTTCAATTCCTATCTTTCTATGTATTTCCACTTATCCATATCTTAAAATTCTCATTTCAGCTACTCTCATTTTATGAATATGATACTTCTTAACAACCCAACATTTGGTGTCATAAAGCATAACTGGTCACATAGTAGTCTTATAAAATTTTCTCTTTAGCTTAATAGATATTCTACAATCATACAACACTCTTAATGTGCTTCTCCACTTCATCAACCCTACTCTTATCCTATGATCCCTTCAATTTCTCCATCTTTATGAATTATTGAACCAAAATATCAAAAGCTATTGCTCTTTAGTAATTAAGTTCAATTCCAAAATTTCAACTATAAAATGAAGGGTGGGGCAGGGGAGCTTCAAGACTTTCCACTTCTGCTGATATTTGGGACAGTCCAGCAAATAGGTTTGTATTTTTTTTTTTTAATAATAAAGCAAATAGGTACACACATATATAGCATTTGTAATGCAATCTTTATTAGAATGGAATCACTAAACCAAGTTTTTTTTGAGGAGGAAGGGAGGGGAAGAGTCAAAAAAACCTTCTTTCAAAAATAACAACAATAACTTTCTATATTCCACAAAACAAGATTTAACGTAAATATAAATAATCATTCTATAGCATTATGTAAACACTCGCTAATAAATTGGGAAAAGTACCTTAACATGGTTAGAAGGAAAAGCTGATGTCCTCAGAGTTTCTTGTGCCACATCTAGTGATTTCCTCTTGGGTGCACTAAGTATAAATGCAGCTTGATCTGCAGTAGCAGCAGTGGAGGTGATCCTATATCCACCCTCCCATCTTCTATGAATCCCTTCACTTGGATAGAGGAAATCAAGTTCAACGACCTAAGAATACAGTACAAGGCGTAAGTGCTTTTTCCAGTATTTCATCTTGAAAGGAACATTGCAATAAGAAATTGAACTACCTGATTAGAATAACCTGCATTTCGGGACATGACAATACCCCATTTGCTACCTGCAGTGGTCATGGAGGTGACTGAAAAGCCTTCTTTCCACTTCTTATTGATCCATTTGAAAGGAAAAACATCACTGACTTTGTAGGACTGCTGAGTGTAAGGCACCCCTTCAATAGCAAGAAAAGCAATATATTACCAAAAAAATAGCTCCAGAAAACTTGCAGGGGAAAGTATTACTTCTGGACTAGTAATGATACTTCGGATGAAATCTTGATAAAACCCAAAAAAAAAAAAAAAAAAAACCAACTTGCAATTTATGATGCAATCTGATAACCAACAAATTTAGAATCAAATACTTTCATCAGAACTAGGGCTGTGCAAAGTTTGGCTCAGTTGGTTTCAAAGGGACTTTCCGGCTTTTGGAAGAAACTCCCAACCAAAACTGTCCAAGTGCCATAAAGGAAATAATTGCTAAAAGGATTTCTTTTTTGACAAGTAAGACTACATACTCTAGAAATAAATTAAATCCACCCAAAGGTGAAAAGTGACAAGAAAAGGAATGTAGGATCTAGTGAAGAAAATTATGTTCAAACTTAAAAATCACTACTTCAAAGAATCCTATAATATCATAGTATATACTCTTTCCAGAATACATCAAGGAAGAGATATGTCAATCAGATAAAAATAAAAATAAAAGTAACAGAAGCATTAACCCAGGAAATTTAGTTATCACGCCCAAAATAATACCAGCTTTCAGAAGCTGGTTTCCCATAATTAAGCTAATGTTTGCTAACTCATGAAACAAGTTGTTTTTTTTTTTTTTTTTTTTTTAAGTAAAAATTTCATTTGAAAAAGAAATGAAACTGTCACAAAGGGTGTGAACAGTCCCAAGAGCAAAGATTACAAACCATAAAGAGAGGGAAATTGAGAAATCAACAAAAGACATAGAATGACACCATTAGCACGCATCCAGTCGTACAAGGATGTCAAAATGTACTCTTTTTTTCTTTTTCTTTTTGAGAAACAAATTATGGTCACCAAACCTAAGCATCTCAAATGCCACTCTTAAGAATTAGATAAACAGAGTGAAGGTTGCAGAAATAAAGGAAAGATTAAATCGCTGTCACTTACCTTGGGACATTACCACTAAGGCACTGCCATTGCATGCACCAGCCACTGAAGTGATGTAGTAATTCTTGTCCCACTGTTCCATTATCCACTCCTGACAAATAAAATTAGAAGAAATGAAGTAGCTAAACCACCATGTTATTGAATATGAAGTTCAAAAAATGATGTCAAGTTATAGTTTTCCTTTTTTATACAGGTAAAGAGAAAGGCAGTGAATTAGGTAGAAATTTGGATAAGTTTTCAGAGCATGATCATGTTGTCAGTGATGATGATAAGCTATGTTAATACCCACCTTATGCAAGAACATGGGCGATAGTTCATAAACCTGGGATGTGAATCCTGTCCCTGCATCCATAACGATGGCCCACAAATTCAATGATGAAGATACACAGCTAATGTACAAACCATCTTCTCTTCCTTTATCCACATGCTGGTTTAGTCTTGAATCCATAACATTGTAGTGATACCTGCAGTTAAGGCATGCCATTACTTGTAGATGAGATAAAGAATCTAAAACCAACAAGTGAAAACAGATAATTTTACATTAACAATTATAATTGGCCATCAATAAGTAAAATTTTTAGCCAACGCAATCAAAGGTGATCATGGATTCAATCTCAAAAGGCTCTTTCCCTCTGTAAAGATTCGAATAAGACTACCAACGAAAAGCAGGTATAACAGCTGATTCCAGTATAATATCTATAACTTTAATATGCATTCTCCTTTCAGAAAGAGATCGAGTAGCCTAGCTAAACACCAAGATATGATGTAAATATCTATAACTAATTCCCACAGTGACCTTAAATTGTGCTTCAAATGATTTAATGATAAGACTCCAATGTTAATTTTTTTTAACCATACAAAACAAAGAACATGACTTTGAGTTATTATCAAAGCTACACATCAACCAAAAATTTATCAGACATAGAAACAATATATATTTTTATAGAAATCTCTAGGTACTATTACTAATATAGAGGAAGGGGGAGTGGCCTAAGTCCCACAATATTTGAGTGTCTTTCACCTCTGCTTCATTGCTGATCGGGAATTATAGACTGAGATCCATTGGGTGGCAGGAGTTCCTAGTCGAATTTTCTTATTAAGCTGCCCACCATCTTCTAACTCAACAAGTGATCTCGCCCTTTTTTGACCCACCTATAATGCATGCAAGAGTCAACAACAAATATATATATTTTTTTGGATAAGTAGATTCAACAACAAATATTTAAGAGATTATCCATGAAAGAAAATCAATAAGTTTAAAACATCAAACCACCTTTATAGCTCCATCAGTTCGGATAGGTCGCAATGTTGCATTGGAACACATGTTGTTGTCAAAAAGGGAAACTAGCTTTGAGTAATTTGGTTCTTCATCAAATTTCATATTGGTCACCATCTCAAAAAATTGTTGAAAAGGAGGAGGACACAAGCAACATAGTATCTCAGGAGAAGTTGCCATCTTCTTCTTACAAACAAGAAATCCTTTGTTTTCTCCCTACAGCCAAGAGACTATTAAATATTGTAGAAACATAGAGACAGGGAAAATAGAATGGGAACAAAATGCTAGGTAATCTAAGCTAAGAAATTGCAATTGTTAATGATGTAGCGATGAAGTGACTATTGTGTGGTTTTAAAGGTATAGACATGTCTATTTTAGGGTTAAAACAGTTTTTTAATTGGGTTTTTATTTTATGAGTTATGGTCAATTTTGCATTCAGAAAATCTGTATTTACTGCAAATGAAGCAAATTAAGGGTATTTTGGGTACTTCAGTTGAGTCTAGAATTTTCTAGGAGATACTAAGTGTTTTAGGTTTTATTTTATTTGGGTCCAAGTTAACATTTTATTAGGTTTTTAGTTTACCAATCAAACTAGGAGTCCAAAGATTCCTAGTACAAGAAAGAATCCTATAAATATGTGCTCAATGTGTTCAAATGGAGATGACTGGGAGGGTTTTAACCAGTTCATCAGCTTCAAGGTTGGCGATGGCTTTTCTATAAAGTTTTAGCCTGACTCCTGGTGTGGCGGGCTACCGTTGCAGTAGAGGTTATAGGAACTATTTAGTATTACACAAGATAAGGATACTTTGGTGGCAGATCTTTGGACTTTTTTGGGGGATAATAACCACTAGGATGTCAGCTTCTTTCGACCGGTCCAAGATTGGGAGCTGGAGTCTGTTGCCTCTTTTATGGACAATTTATTCTGGGGTGATAAGGCAAGGTGGAGTGGATACTCTTTGCTGAATCCTTCTTCATGTACTGTCTTTTAAGTTGAATCCTATTATAAAATGTTACATTTCACAGCCCATTCGTCTTTTCCTTAAGAGGAGTCTGTGGAAGGCTATAGTTCCAACAATGGCAGTCTTTTCCTTTGGACATCAATTAGGGGAAAAATCCTAACTGCTGATAACTTCAGAAAGCAATGACTAATTATTATAGAATGGTGTTGCCTGAATAAGAGGGATGGGGAGACCATCAATTATCTACTCCATTGTTTTATTGTGTAAGAGCTTTGGATCATGGTATTTTCTCTTTTTGAGGTTCATTGTGTCATGCCGAAGGGTGATGCGGAGCTTTTAGCACATTGGAAAGGTAAATTTAACAGATGTACTAGTTTTGTGATTTGGAGAGTGGTCCCCCATTGTCTCATGTGGGCCACTTAGTGGGAGAAGAACGCCAGGACTTTTGAAGGATGAAAAAAATTTGTCTGTGTCCTGATGTACTAGTTTTGTGATTTGGAGAAATGCCTCGTGTTTGTTTTCTTTTACTATTTTACTTAAGATGCTTGACAGTTGTACTTTTAGTGTTTGATGTCGGTGTACCCAGTGTGTACATACTGTGTACGTGAGCAACACCCTTTTTTCATTTAATTGATGCAATATTTTACTTGTCAAAAAATGATAATAAAAATATTGAGTTTTGAGCATTGAGGCATGTTAGCCTTTGAGTGTTCTTTTCTCTCTTTCTCTTCTCTCTTTTCTTCTTCTCTTTCTTGGGGTTTTACCCCCAGGTACTCTTCACATAGCCCCTAAAACACCATGAAATTCTTAATTTTTCTTCTTCCTTACTACCACAAATCAAGCCCTTTTACCTATTAAATTAAAACCCTAAGACTCCACATACTTTCTTCTACCAAATAGTAATCAATTAACTCATCAAACCATCTTTTAATTCCTAACACAACCTCATAACCCTCTTTTCAATAATTCTAAACCTAGATCCACAAATTTTCCTACCCCTAAACCCACCACAAGCATATGTAGACAAATTCTCCAATTTTTCCAATGACAGTTAATACAAGGTGGAAGGGTGGAGTGAACTTACAATATAACCTTGCCAGGGAAGTTTCCCTCTAAGGAGAAATATTAGGGTATATGCTAATGACTCAAGGTCATCCCTTCGGCTCCCTGTCCTACCCAAATGAGCATGTACACTTGCATAACGAACGGTTCCCCTGTCAAAAACATAAGACAAATCGAGTTGTGTCAATATACAGCTTACATGTGCACTTGATCTGAAAAATATATATTTTGAGTTAGAAGAGGCACAATTATAATGTAAATAAAATAGAATAAAAGGCTTAATATGAGGATTTTGAACCACTTAAGCCAGCTTATCACAGAAATAAGGATTTCTAGAAAATAAAGAAGGCTTTTTTCCTTTGTTTTGATATATTACAGAATTGTTCTCAGGCAAGGTTTGTTTCCTTGGGTATTTGAAAGCAAGATTAAGGAGTTTCTAGAACCATATTCACAATCTGATCCTCCACTGAAAGAAAGACACCCTTAGTGAGGCATGTAGTCACCTGAAAACATCAGGCTTCTGGTCATAATCAACATGACGACCAGAAGAAGCATCCTTCCATCTTGAAGCTGAACAAGAAATAGACCAATTACAATTACACCCAGAATACCAAAAAGTATAGATGCATATCCAGATGTCTATTAAGGGATGTTACATTTTCTAACAGAAAAGACATACCCAAACCAAGATCAACAAGATACAACTTCTTTTCATTAGGTGTTCCAGGCTGACCAAGCAAAAAGTTCTCTGGCTTAACATCTCCATGTACAAAACTGGAGTAGAAACCCAATAATTATGAATATATTATTAGCCCCAAAGAAGATAAAGAGAAAAGAAAAGACAAAAAGTTGCAAGGTACCCTTTATAATGAAGCTGCTCTAGAATTGATATTGCCTCCACTGCTATACAAGCAACCATCTCTACGGACAACCTGTGTTGGGAGTAAGGATGATAAGAGATAAAACAAAGTATTGAACAGTAGAACTTCATAATTGGGAAGAAGCATTAAACTTTTCTTACGACTGGTTGTTAGAGTTCCAGACATCCCATAAACTAGGGCCTAGCATGTCCATCACCTACATTTGCAATCAGGAATGATCATGTATCAATTACAGTTAGCAGGTTCAACATACATAGACATTCAAAAATAAATGGTGCTAGCAAAGTACTCACTAGGATATAGTAGTCTCCTTGTTGACCTTTGTAATAGACCAAGGGTAGTCCATAGCACCCATTAAGTGTGCTTTATGGTAATTGAAAAAAAAAGATTAGTCACATCATACATATCAGAGTTCAAAACATAGTATCATGGTAAGAATTTAACTTACCCATATACTTGCCACTCATAAGGAGGAGCACAATTGCATCCTTTACTTTTTCGATGCTCAAATTTCAAAGCAACCTACAAAAGAGTACAGGAAATCGCCATTAGCAGAAGAACCAACTACCTTCAGATATTTACACAGGTATACTAAGGATGCACGAGAGAATAAACCTCAGAAGCATCAGACCCAGAGCGCCCTGCGCCACCGGTCACTCTTCTTCCAACATATACTTGCCCAAAACCCCCTTTGCCTAGCTTTCTATCTAACTTGTACACAGGGGACTTACCAACCTGAACCTGAAAATGACAAATTGAAAAAGGAAAAAAAAAAATCGTTTATTTCTTCAAAAGACATGTTTTAATACATGAAAGGCATGGAGACAACGTACACGGGTAACACAAAGTTGTTAATATCTTAATGTAATAAGTACAAGCATACATCAGAAAATGTACATTTTATGTAAAACAATGCATATCATTAATAAGTACCTATTGAATGTACACTTCGACTGCTTGGAAATTTTCAAGAAAGACATTTTAATATTTTCCACAATAACTGTTACGCCATCTTTGAAATGAAAGTTAAAAAGGTCTAACAACATTTTCCTTCAAAGTAGTTTGGAGGAAAGTTCCTCCACCCACTACATAGCACCTCAAATGGCATCCACATGTATTGTTAATCACATTATCTATTTAATAATCATATGGCTTGTTTAAATGATTTAATAAATCATGTGATTAAAATACACAAAGATGGTCTTATGAACCACCGCATAATAGGTTCAAAGAGATTCCTTCAACCTGGTCCTGGTTTAAAGGAAAACTTTATCCTTTAAAGAAAGCAAAAAAAATTCAGCAGCATAATTTTGTAGAAGTCAATTTACCAGTGTCTCAAAGCAAGAAGGCCTCTTTGAAGCAAAGATACCCCACTTAGCACCTCCAAGAGTCTTCCCTCAAAGTTGGTGAGCTTAAAAAAACTAGGTAAATGGGGCAAAATTTGTTGCTAGTCCAGGTCACTTAATAAAGTTACCTAGATTATTTTGCAATTCATTTTGAAGGTGCTAATGCTAATCCAGGTAAACTTAAAAATAATACAGAATGCAGATATTAAAAAGTAAAAACAACTATGGGGGATATAAGTAAGTTGACATGTATATACAATCATTGATAAGTACAAATTTAATGAAAGGATGAACTGGAGAAGCTAGAGAAAAATAGCAAACACAATTTTATGTACACAGATTGAAAGCAGAAGGGCTGTAAAAATAGTACTCTTTCAGGAAGTGGACTTGTGCTTCCCTCCTTTCCAGCAGCAGCTAATTTTTCCGCACTTTTCTGAACCACCGGCTCATCCTGAATGGCAACCACCTCTCTCCCTGGTAAATCCAAAGCCCCACGTCCCCGGCCACCAGCTCCAGTACCAAGAGGCTTGGCATTCTTACCTTGATTCATAGTTCTAAACCCTCTACCTCTGCCTCTACCAGCTGGACCTGGATTGGAATAAAAGACACACTGGGGTAATTGGATTTCACAAAGTTGAGTTCAGAACTGAAGCTTCGTTTTACCTTTTCCAGCACCAGGACAAACAGCTGGAACTACAACGTCAGCATTCTCTTGGACGTTATTGACCCTCTTTGATCGCCGAACTCCACTTCTCAAATCCGGCATTCTTTTCCCATGCAAAGGGAAATTTTTTTCTACCTTCCTCTCCAACCCCAAAGAACTTAATATAATTGAAATTTAACCTGACAAATAAATATGATGTAAAAAGATGGTTAAGTGATTAAATTCACCCTTAATAGCTTAAGCTTTTGGGACAGTTAATAATTTATCATATGATAAAAGCGAAAATAAAATGAACAAACTATCTTGTGGTAACCTGTAACCATTTAATTTAGAAAATAGTCACTTTTACACTTTCAGCGATTACTCAGATATTTAACCAAAACAAACTGTTTTTACTTAAACCTTTGATTTTCCCTCTCAATATTCAATGTCCTTAATATAATCTAAATATTGTAACACATTGCTAAATCCATTGTAAATATCCATTGTAACACAATTTTTTCATCCATAAAGGGAAAAAAAGTACATAAATGACCAAAAAAGATAACTCATATTCAGCCAAACTTAAAAGCTAGTTTGAGAAAGCAGTCCCATAGTATTGTTTAAAATCATGGTGAACAGCCCAGGAGCTCTATTTTATTCAAAAAAGTCAAATGGGCTACTAGTTTCCAGAGGAGATGTGAACTTAAGTTTGATTGCATAGAAGCATAATCCTAGAAATTAAGACGTCAAACTGAATATATGATGCCCACATAAGATAAAATGGCATGCACTTTAAATATTTGTCTTAACTTTTTCTGTAAAAAACTTAAGCATCCTTCTCCAGCAATGCAGCAGATCCTTAAACTAGGCAACCCAATCAACTCCAAACAGCACAAATATGAAGGTACAAAGCTCCCTAGCAAATGAGAAAGGTAAAACTAATGATCTATAGTCTTACTTCATTTGCACATAATACACCAGCACTCCACTGTCATCCCACATTTAACATGATAGTCAACTGTGAGAATTTTCCCCAAAGCTGTTGTCTATGCGAACAAAGCCACTCGTGGTAGTGTCTCTAATCTCCAAATAGCTGAACCATTATTCCCTCTCAAAACCTCATGATAAGATCTGGTTGTAAAATTACCTACCTGCCTGTTCAGCTTCCAACATACCCTATCCTCCCCACCACTCTATCTTAACAAAATATAGCAAGTTGAAAAGAGAATTAACGTATTACAAATCCAATCCTACACTGGTCTCACAAAAGTGGGATTCCAATTTTTAGCATTCCCTCCCCTCCACAGGGGCAGCTAATCTCCATATAATCACATATCATTGCCATTGTTTGTACTGCTATTTGAAACAACTCTTTAAATATATCTATTAAGCCTTGTCCATGCACAACCCATCAAACCAGAACCGCACTTTTCTTCCATCCCCAATTATGAATGTAATGTATCTAGAAAAAGTTTCCCAACTTTCCCTAATCCCCTTCCAAATTCCAACCCTATGTAAGTAACAAATATAGTTTAGAGCCCATTCTCCTTCCTTCTCCCCATATTTCACCTCCACCAACCATTTCCACAAATTATTGGTCTCAAGACTAAACCGCCATAACCATTTTCCTAACAAAACATATTTGAAAGAACTCAACTTTCGACACCCAATGCCCATCACACAGCAGAGAATACACCAGCTTCCAATCCCCCATGCCTCTTCAAAGGAAATCTCAGTAATTTCTTCAACCTGAAAATTTCTATTACTTTCATAGATTCATAGTCAGGCCAAACTCTGTCATCAAGTTGCTTGTGGCTGACACGATAGATTTGGAAGCAACAATAGCAGGTAGGGATGAAGCACTGCTCATTTTACACACCACATTCACATGGATTGATGGTTGACTTCGGCTGAGTGCTCCTCCTCGTCTTTCCTTTTTCAATTTTGTTGCATTTTGCATTTGCAGTTGCTTCCTATTTCGTAATTTCATTCTCTTTCTCTTAACAAAAACAGTTAAGACAGAATCCGGTTCACTGGTGTTATATTGCAATTTGCAAGCTATATCCACATGGCAAATATACATCAAACATAGCTAGATTCAAGTTAAAACTATAAATTCTATCCAGAAGACCCTTTATTTTTTATAAGCTATAACTTCTTTGATCTTCATCAGTTAGCCAAAAACCCAAATGCAAAGATTAACTCATCAGTTTCTAATGCAAAAATCTCAATCATACAAAAAGGAATTAAGCTCTAAATTCTAAAAGTCTAATCCATAAACCATCAAAAAAAAAAAATCCAAAATGATACCAATATAATCAAAGCCCACATCAATTTCGTCACCCACCAATCAGCCGATCATCCAAAAAATCCAAACAAACACATCACACACACACTCATACACCCACAAAAGCCCCAAAAGCATCAACACCCACATACAGATTCACACATACCAATGCACCTTCAGTACAAAAATATTAAAAATCTTATATTATTATTATTTATCATCATTGACAAAATATGAAATAATGGGTAGGTTGTAATTTGCTACAATGCTAAATCACCCCAAAAAAAAATTTTGATGATTGAGAAACTAAAAAAAAAAACTTCACAAAACACGTACCTTGGCTTGTTAGATGAACTTAAATTTGTGTTAGGAGACGAATGATCACAAAGGCCGTGCACAAAAGTTGAACAAGATTGAAACTTTGAACGTATGGAGGCTGTGAATGGAAGGAAGACGATGGCTATAAAAGAATTAATGGTGGTGACTTGGGTGGGGTGGGTGTGCGTGTGTGGTGTTTGTTAGAGAGAGAAAGAGAAGCAAGGATGGGAAAGGCGGTGCACGTGAAACCTGATACACACGATAGCGATGTGGGTTACGTGTAGCGTGTGAAGAGGAGGTGTAGGTTATTTTAATAAGCATTGGTGTAGAGCAACCTAGCCTTAATTATTTAGGAATGAGTCCGAGAAATTTTAAGACAAGTTCTTGCGGTCGGAGTGGGTCCTAATACCCAACTTTACCCTCAAAAAATATCCCAACTCATAAACACCCAGCACTGTTCTGGTCCTTGGGATTTTCTTTTTTTATTTGCGAAAATAAATTGTGTTCCCGTATTAGGGTTGGCTTCAATTTGGTGGTTCTACATAGTTGTGTTAATTTAATGCTCCTCTTATTCTAGAATCCAATGTTTTCTTTGCCTTTAAAGTAAGGACAGGCCAAAGGTTTTATAACTCAATCAATTGACACTTCTTAATATTTCCAACAAGATATCTGAATTCAAATTCTCCTATCTCAACCATCGAATTATCAACAACAAAACATGGACAGAATTTCAAATGTGGCCAATGGAAGACTAAGAATTTGTTTGGTTCCTTGATTTGAAAACAATTTTTTGTTTTCAAATCCAAAAAATCTTGGGTCTCACATGGTTTTTAATCTTGTTGATCTTGTTTTATCTTCTCTTTTCACTTGGCAATTTTTTGCTATATTGCCAGGGTTGGTTTCCAAGACCATATTAACATATACTGGTATTTTCTTAGAAGACCTAGCATGGCTGCCATAATCTTCTTCTCTCTTTGCTCGATATATCTTCCTTTGCTTACTTGAACTCCAAAATTCTCAAGCATATCTTGTTGCATACTAGAATACCTCAAGTCAGGGTCAAGATAAAGTTTTCTCCTTAATTTCCTAGCAATCCAAGTGAATGTTGTATTTGAATTTTTTAAGGACCTAATACATTTGTGTTGTGAATTGTAGCCTGTAGGTCTTGATCCTAAATGTAACCACATTGGTGTTATAAAAGCATGAACCCCCATGGACATCCATCACTAGCATAATGTGGGTCACTCTTTATCATTTTTCACCCTAACAAGTGTCAAACCCTTCTTGAATTACAAAATCCCTTAGTGCTTCCCTAAGCTCATCCACATTAGTAATTACCATGTCATTTTCTAGCCTTATTGAATCCTCTTCTACCATGAAACTTTTCCTTGAATAGCTATATCACATGAATGGGCTTTACTTCAACATCATAATCATACTCATCCTCATGAACTTTTTCATAGCCATATTCTGAGAGGCCACCATCCTTGCCTTAAAAAATTTTCTCAATCACATACCCATCTAGTTCATACTCACTATCACTATTAGTTTCATCATCACTTCTAACTTTCCATTCTTCATTAGAAGCACTAATGTGAAATTCAAAAAAAAAAAAAAATATATATATATATATATATATATATATCAAACTCTATGCCCATAAGAGCCAGAATATCAAAATCCTCAAGAACATTACCTAGTGCCAATTGCATTTCATCATCAACCACTTTCCCCTTAATAGCATAACTTTCATGGTTAACATTCATAACAACCCCAACTAACAGATCATTGCCAAAAATATCACTAAAATTAAGATCTTCAGATAAAGAAGTCTTGCCAAGTATAGCTTGTTCTTGAGTGGGTTGAGAAGTAGTACATTGAGCCATTTGAGACTCATTAAGTGCAAATGAGACATAAATTTTGATTTTACGACACTTGTCATCTTCATGTGCATCAAACATATGTAGCATATTAGCATCATTTTTCACATTCATGATGTCCATTAAATTTAGTACTTCACACTTGATGTTGATGTTTGTGCCTATGTATGTAGGCAAGTCCACAAGTTCAGTCTTTAATACATCTTGACACATATCCATCCATGAATACCGATCCATATCAACATCACGAATGATCGATGTTCTTGGACTGTGATGGACAACCAAAGCAAACATAGTTGATGTTGCTACCTTTGATATATATAAAACAAAGTTTGAAAAGATATAAAGTGGCCTTGAACATAGTTTTAAGAATAATCACTTTCCTCTCCTAGGATTTGCTATTTCAATAATTGGGTTTTTTCAGCATTCGATTAAAATTAAAAAGAAAAAATGATAAAACATTCTAAAACTATAACTTAGAAACAAATATATATATATATATATATATATTGAAAAATTCATACCAAAAAAGTCAAAATTTCCAAGTGTTGATGCTCATTTGGAAGCCCAGTAGCAGGAAGAGGTCCAACAATATAGGCAGAGAAGAGTTAGTGGATTGATAGAAGAACCAGTAAGCCTGAATGGCAAGAAAAATGGATCATAGGCCCATGAAGTAAATAAATGGGCCTAAAGGAGCCCAGAGAGAGAAGTAGTAAACTCATGGGCATTATGTGATGTTGAAAAGTGAGAATAGGCCACAACAAGCCTAAAGAAATGAAGTAAGAAAGTAAGGGGTTAATGGAAAGTTTATGAGCCTCAAGGATGAAGGATAAAGTAACTGGGCCAAGAAAGCCCAAAAGAGTTAGTAAAAGTCTGTGAGAATGCAGAATTAGAAAATGGGTCCAGGATGCCCAAGGAAATCAAATGGGCCAAAGATGCCTAAGACAAAAGAAATGGGACAAAAGGAGCCTACAAGTAATGTAATGGGTCAAGAAAGCCCAAAGTAGCATGAGTATAAATCCAATGACCATACTGAGTCATTGAGAGAAGAACAGGCAACAAGCCCAAAAGAGGCCCAGCAAGCACGGGTTAAATGACACCACTGCAAGAATGGCAAAGTGGCATGGCAGGAATGGCAACAAGATTGCGGAAAGAGCAAAGAATGGACTAAAAATGGGAAAACTCACAATCAAGCAAGGCTTAGCCCTCGAAAGAAGCAAGCCAATAAAGAATGGAAAATCAAAAAAACAATTCATGCCATAAGAGGTTAAGGATAAGCGGCAAAATGCACAGATAAGCCTCCAGACCATAGCAAACACATGAATAGTGGACAAGCTTTTGACGTACACGAGAAGTGGAGCATGCGTAAAGCCTAAATACTACCAACCTGTACCCAGCCAATACAGGAGTGGTGGGTCATGAGTTAGAGGTAAAAGAGGGTATGGTTTGGCGGTAGGAAGAAAGGAAAGCCAATTTTGGGGTTCTTGCTCAGATTCCTTTGGGGGTGATGTCTTGTTGGGATGACATACCACCTAAAAGAAGGAATGATGAGTTAGAACTACTAAGTGCATGTCATGAAGAATAGCAAGAGAGAACACCCATGCTGTGGTGTATAAAAATGCCGTAGTGAGTAAGTAAACAAAACAGTCTTTTTTGACTAGTAATGGGGAGTGGCACAGCTAGTACAGGTAAATGATGGTGGTTAAGCAGCTAACAAACTAGTGGGTGGTAAGAAAAAACACTCTAAACCAGGCAAAAATAGTTAAAGGCTAAAATGGAAAAAACCAATCACGGCAGGTAGTATATAAAGGATCCTTGCCGTGCACAGTAACATCATTACAACAGTAGCAACCACTAGGAGAGAATCACAGCACCACCATCACCATAACATTACACAAGTAAGCACTAAGAAAGAAAGGAAAGGAGTGGGGGAAAGAATCAAGGTAATAAAACGGAGAAAGAAGAGAAATAGAGAGTGTAGAATGGCAGGTATGCACCAATAGGCTAATCCTATTTTTCCCTCTAAAAGCCTACCCTCTGTTGAGGATAAAGAACTCGTTTAGGCACAAGCCATTTTGGCCCGTTCCCTCAAAGTGGATAATTTCTACAGCAGGATCCTCGTGTGAGGTTAACCACGTTGAGGAAGCGGTTCCCTCCTTGGCCTTAGTCCCGTAATACAACTAAACATGGCAAACTGATCTTTTTCTTCTTTGATTTTATCGTTTATTGCTATTGTTTCTTCTCTTATCTTTGCAATTTCACCTATAATGTGTTTCTTGTTGCCATATCGTTCTTTTTCCCTATTTTAATTAAGGATCTCTTACTTGCTTTGCCTAACAATAACATATTTCTTTTATCATTGTTTTATTGCATTTATCTGCTATAACTCTTTTGTAGTAGTTTCGCCTGCCATGGGCATATGACCAAAGTTTTAGTAAACGAGGCATAGTTTGTGCGCAAGCCGGACCAAGGTGAGTTGCAATTGGACCAATCCCAATTCTCTTGTCCAAAACACTTGGGCTCAATGCAATAGGAGGAAGTCCAGCCCAAAATCACAAAAGGCCCACCACACCAAGCAAAAGAATCAAATTGCTGAAACGCAACCTACAAAAGAAACAAAAACATGTTAGAACTACCAATAAAAAATAAATTAGCTCTTTTTCAAGTCATACTTTTTCAATCACTATAATTTTAGCTATATTATGAAATCAAAAACTATTATTTACACCTCTCCTTCAGATTAAGACTTTTATAAAAAGTTCTTTCTCTTTGCTCCATTTGATTTTTTTTTTCTTTTGTGTCTGAACTTGTTGAAGATTGAAGAGAAACAACCATAAATTGGGAAAGTTTACATCCATTTTGGTTTATATTAAGAACACTTATTGTCTTGGAAAAAGCAACAAATGATGTAAAGCCTATTGGTCTAAAATGTCACAATTAGAAAAAATTTATCTAGCATCTTCATTTCATTTAGAATGCATTTGCATTTGCATTTAAGTTGGTAGGAACAAATCAACCTTTTTGGGTACCGCTTTCTAAACTTGCAATATTGGAAATGGAAAGCTACTACATAGAAATAGTTTTAGGGTAAAGCACACAAATGGAGTTATAAGTCATTTGTATTTATGGACTAAATTGGTTATTTTCAATGTGCTTAGCATTACCTCAAATCTCATAGGTATTAATTGTATTTTACTTATTATTTTAGGAATTGGTGTCACAATGGGTCAGCAAAATTTTAAGACAAGTTCTTACAATCAAAGAGGGTCCCAAGTCCTAACTTTACACCAAAAAATCCCAAACTCATAGATACCCAGCATTGTTATAGTCCTTTGGATTTTTTATTTATTATTTGTGAAGATACATTTATGGTGTTCCAATATTGGGGTTGGTTTCAATTTGGTGTTTCAACATAATTGTGTCAATTAATCCTCTTTTTTTTTTTTAATTGATTTTAATGTTTTCTTTACCTCTAAAACATGGGCAAAGCCAAAAGCCTTATAACTAAGCTAGTTGGCACCTTTCATTATTTTCAATAGAAACATCGAAGATTCAAATTCTCTCTCCCCAACTATCGAATTATCAACAACAACAAAACATTAATGAAATTTGAAATGTGACAACTAAAATATTAAGAACTTGTTTGGTTCCTTGATTTGAAAATAGTTTTTTGTTTTCAAATCCAAAAAATCATAAGTCCCACATAGTGATTAGTCTGCTTTAATCCGGTTGGTTGATAATTTTTTCCCTTTTTCTTCTCATAATCTCACTTTATACCCAAACCTTGCCAACTCTAAGGTGTCGCATCCTACCTCACCCTTTCTCTACTTTGCCGCATTAAATCTTAAACTTAAGTTTTCTCAATCGTGTGATCGACCTTGTCTAAACCAATCGTCCAATAAAAAATATATTTTTTGAACAGGACATAATCTTTGAAATCAATGAGAGAGAATGGAGATCTCAACTATCTGGGTTTAGTAGGGAAGTATGATTAGCTATAAGTTAGGGATCTATAGTTATATAGTTTGCCTTTATGAGGTGGCTTTGGAGTTGATTTTAAGGATTAATGGGTTGAGGGTGTTATGGTAATCAACAATGTCTGAGTCTTCTAAGTGTGATGGATAAATCTAGCCTCAATTTTAGGGGAGTTTCATTGGGGCAAATATAATGGGTTTTTTAGACTAGGGAAACATGATTGTTCATTCTGTTGAATAGATTATTGATTGTAGATATTGGGTGATTTGGTTTATGAGTCGATTGCTTGATTTTTGGTGATTTTGAGGTTGAGTTTTGTGATATCTCATTCTAAATGCATTTGATTGGATTAGGTTTTATGAGTGTGTGTTATGCGGTTATGTGTTGAGTCTCATATTAGATGTTTGCTAGGTCAATATGAGATATATAAACGATTATGACGAGTTTAATTGTAACTTGATTAGTTCTTTTGGAGCATTACCATGAATTATGAAAAATGCTATCAAAGGTAACTAGCACCATGTGACTCATGACACTACAATGTGACATAAGCCTTGAAGAAGATGATAGAGATATAGGTAGGGGAGATTATAATACCAAATATTATTTGGATTGATACTTATTTAGATATGAATGTGAGTTGTACTAATGTGTGTTGAGTTTTATGTTAGGCATATACTATATCAACATAGACCATATAAATACCTATAAGGAGCCTAAATTGTTACTTGACAAATTATTTTGGGGTTTAGTACATATGTGGCTAACTTTTTCAATTATTCATGACTAGTGTGTTTGGTAGTTTGTAAGTGTGGGTTTAGCCAAGTGCGTGCGCACATGTATAAGAATAATTTGTGGCAGCTTATGTTGGGTATAATTCTAAGTTTCTATTGATTGTTGTGTATGGTGGCTTTGGCGTGTAACGTTTTAGTTGAAGAAAATTAGCTATGTTTGGTTTTTGTTAGAGTTTTGATAAATGGACATAAGTTGGATTATGTGTCACTAACAGATTCAGGTATTAAGGGAGAGCGAGGGAGAGAAGACAAAGGGAAAGAATAAAATAAATGAAGAACATGGAAAAAAATAAACGCAACAATTTTTTTTTTTTTTTTTTGAGAATGATGTCACACACGTCATCTTAGGTGGTGTGACACCATGTTGTATGGTTTATATCAACAAAAATTATGTGTGGTTAATTCCCATTTGCCACATCAATATGTTTCATCTCTATTTAAATGGAAAGGGTAACAATAAAATTAGTATAAGAATAAGATGAATAAATTGACGCAATTAAATGTATGGATCAAATTGAAACCAAACCCAATTTTAAATCAAAAGTGATTTGGATTTATTTTAAAGAGTTTAGTGGATTTGTATGGAATGACAAGCAATGTTGTTTAATAGCATGTGTGTTCTTAGGGCATTATTTTTGTAATTTCCCTTGTAATTTTTTAGTTAATATGAAAATTTTAGGAGGAACTAGATTTAACATTTTCATAATGCATAATTATGCTAAAAATATGTGTTTTCCTGAAATATTAATTTCGAAACATCTTTCATAATCATTTGGTTTGTAAGAAAAGCTTACAATGAATTGAGTTTAATATTTTCATTATGTATAATTCTATATAGAAATGTAAAATGATATTTAAGAAAAAATTATTAAATAAAAAAAGTAGTAGGTGGTAGGGGTGTTTTTAGGATATTAAAAAAATAACCATCAAGTGTAGTTATTAATCATCTATCTCGATCCTAAAACAATAATTTGATACACACACACCTACTAGAAATTAAAGAGTTCTCTAGTGGACCACTTCACTTGTCCATCATTCCACTAAAAAACTTCCACTTATTTAAAATTGTTGAGTCAATAATTAATTTCTGTTTAAAAAAATTTTCTAATTAACAATTTTAAACAAGTGACAGTTTTTTAGTGGAATGGTGGACCATATCACTTGTCCACCATGTGGATCTTATAATTTCTCCACACCTACACACACTAAATGTTATTGTTTTGTGGGGGAAAAAACCCCAAGTTTATTTTTCATGTCTCTCTTTCTCTCTCTTTCTCTCGTCTATCAACCAGACAACAATTAATGATTTTCATGCTTCCAAATATTTTTAATTCTACCATTTCTTTAATTATCTCATGGATTCTCTATTTTGTTTATTCATCTCAAACTTTGGGTTTACATTGCGCAATTAAAGTGTACAATCTAATGCTCAAGCTTTCAATCTCACCATTTTCCATGTGTGAATATGTTGATTTTACATGTTTAAAAAAAAATGAAATCTCAAATATGTTGAAGTGGTGTCGAATGATAATCAAGATCAAGATAACTAATGAAAAAAAAATATATTTTTTGCTATTATTCGGTAGACCCCATTTTCCTGAAAATAATAAATTTCTCTTTTTTTGTGTGTGTGTGTGTGTGTGTTTTTTTTTTTTTTAAGGAGAAAATTACCTGAAAATCTTTTAAGTCATGGTTGTTTGTGTCATTTTCATTTTCATATTGGCTTTCTCTGATGTTGTTTGTATTATTTTCATGTTTTATAGAGTATATTATTTGTTGTTACCTCTTTGGTGGTTGTATTGTTTAATTATTTTTAGAAAATGAAGATTTGATTGATTTTATATTATGTGCAATGGGTTATATAAGCCTAGCCTAGTTTAGAAAAAAATCTTAATATTTTAAAAAACTCAACTCAAAATATCCATTTTGCTTTTTTTATTTATTTATTTTTATTTTTAAATCATACACTTAATCCTAACCTAACAACCGACCTAACCAATTTAAACAATTGCATCAACATTAATGAAAACTGAATGTGGTTTAGCCAATCCACCCCAATCTAAGAGTGCAATTTGGTTTCATTTGGTTGGAAGTGCATCATGTTAGTTTGGCTTAAAAAATAAACTTCAAATAATTGACCAACTGAATTGATGAACACCTTTAATTAACGGTAAAGTGGTGCAATAAACCATGACCTCAAGGTTAATATAGAGCCCACATAAATGGGTAAGATCATGTTAAATTCCTCCCAAATTGTGCGATTTGACTAATGACATTTTACCCCCTTGGATTGAGGTTTTTACATGGAGTTGCCACTTATTTTTTTAAGTTAGAAAAAAATAAGAAAACTACAATTAAGAAAACACCTCATTTTATTGTCAAATTGAAAATTTACATTTGATGGAATATGTAAAGTTGTGATTTTCAATTAGGTTTTGTTGGCATTAATTCCGTGTCAAATTTGATTGTAATTCATCAATCATTTCCTTGTATGTTTATGGGATTCAATTTAATGGGTTTAGTGTGAGGAATTGGTGAAGAACTGTGAAGAGTAGGACAACTTACAACTAACTCGTGAGTGGAGCAACCTGCAAAAGGTCACGTGAAGAGCACATGCTAGAAGTTGAAAGGTTCAAGTGTTGAGGGCATCTCACGAGTGGCTCATGACTTGGCCAACTTGCAACTTGACTTGCGAGATGCACTTCCAACCTATTTTGTGTGCCTTTTCTCATTATTTACCCACAATATAAAGCCCATATTACCCACAAAATTGTAAGGATAATTTCAGAGAAAAAACCCTAGAAATACATTGAAGAGTTAGAGATTGCTTACCTACAATCCTCGACACATTTCTCTTAGTTTTCCTTATACTACTTCCTCTCTAATTTCATATCCATTGAGAGGTTCTCAACCCAAGCACATACCTCACACATTCTAAGTGTTGTGAGTTTTTTTGGAGCTTTTGGGAAGCATTGGGTTATGCCATTCTATGCTGGATGCAATTGGTGCTAATTGTGGGATCCGAAAAGCTAGTGAAGACAAGGCTCGGTGAAGTCCGTTGGTAGCTGGGACTTGGAGGGTCTAAGTACAAAGGGTAGTTTAGGTTTGGAGGGTCTATATTGTAATCTTTGTACTCCAACTTATTCACTAATGAATCAATTCGGCTTGGAGGGCCGCAGCGAGGTTTTTACACCGAGCACTTTGGTTTTCCTCTTCAATAACACATCGCAGTGTTATCTTGTGTTTGCATCTCTCTTCCCTTACTCACTGTGTTTTATACTTAATTGTTAATTATGTATGTCCATGCACTAGGAAGTAGTCTAGGTTAACTGCGCATTGATTGCTCTAATTTTGCATCTAGTAGAGTAGATTAAAAGCATTTATCCCCTAATTTAAAATTGGGGGTCTTAGTAAGCTCTAGTAGTTTTACTATCAAGCTTTCAGAATATATAAAGGAAAATTACATGGCTTTTTTCCTAGATGCAACCTAAAAAATTACATTATTTTTATTTCCTTGAAAATTTCATTGATAAGACATACTCTAGAACTATTGTTCTAAGATCAAAGGCTGAGTTTTAGAGTGGGAATGTATTAGGCATCCACATGGCCGATTAATCGACCTTCAAGAATGTAGGGCCCACGACCATGTCACTCTATCAATGCATCCAAACATATCTTAAAAAAAAGCATGTTATAATTTGTTATAATCATTTTTTGTATGAGTTGGCATATTTGAGTCTAAATGCACTTTTGATGTAATTGGGTCATAGTTTAGATTGTTCACTAAGTGTTTAAGTGGTATCAATTGAAGACACAGTTAGAACAAGCTCAAGAATAATCAAACTAGTGTTGTAACTGTTGTCTCAACAAAAGTCTTAATAGTAGCTGATTGATCGAGCTTTGATTATGTAGAATTTCATATTTAGTTTAGATGACATGGCAATATTGGGATTTTCGCACTAAGGTTCCAGTACGACATAAATACTATTTTTAAGAGCTATCATCACACACACACACAAAACTCGTATCATTGAGAAGTTGCTGCAACCTTGTGGTTGTTTTGAACCAAGCTACTTATGATTCATCTGTTGAAGTGTATTGTTGTGAAGAACTTTGCACCAACCATCTACATCAATCAAAAGTTGTTGTAAGGAGTTGAAAGCACAATTTAGTGTGAAAACACTAATACTTGTTTAGACCCCAAATTAAAAATTACGGCTAGATTATTTTTACTCTAACTTATCAAAGTGCAGAACAAGAGTAAATGAGCGCAATAAACAGGTAACACTACTCTAAGCCATATTCAACCACAATGAACAATAAAAGAAAAGCTTAAAGAGTAGGGAAGAGAGGGGAATTCTAGCATTTTGCCCTTATTTTTAAAAAAATTTAGCAATATGTCCCTGTTTTAAAACTATTTAGGTCCATGCCCCTTTTTAAAAACTCGATTGATAGAAAATCGAGTATAGGGTGTTCAAACTTATAAAAAAAAAAATTGCATGGAACTCGAGTTCATGGAGCTCGAGTTCCATTTAAAATGCCACTATAGGGCTCCCTGAACGCAGCTATAGGTATGAAACTAAAAAAATAAAAACTTGCATAGAACTCGAGTTCATGGAGCTCGAGTTCCATTTAAAATGTCACTATAGGGCTCCTTGAACGCAGCTATAGGTATGGAACTTGAGTTCTGTGAACTCGAGTTCTACAATTTTTTTTTTTTTTTTTTAAATTTCATTTGGCATAACTCGATTTTAAACCAGTCGAGTTTTAAAACAAGGGCATTGACCTAAATAGTTTAAAAACAAGAACATATTGCTAAATTTTTTTTTAAAAAAGGGGAAAAATGCTAGAATCCCTGAGAAGAGAGATGTAAACACAAGATAACATCAAGACATATTATCGAAGAGGAAACTGAAAAACTCGTCGAAAAACCTTTCTGCGACCCCCCAAGTCGAAATTGATCCACTAGTGAATAAATTAGACTACACGAATAACAAAAGACCCTCCAAGCCTAATCTATCCAATGTACTTGAGCCCTTCAAGCTCCTGCTACCAATGGACTTCTTGGAATCTTGTCTTCGCTAGCTTTTCGAATCTCGCAATACCGCCCAATTGCATCTGCCAAGCCTCACCGGCTTCTTTTGGCAAATCTCAAATGCTTCCCAAGTTCCAAAACACTCTCTATACTCTGAATAGGTGTGAGTTATGTTTGGGTACAAATCTCCTCTCAAGGTATAACAATAGGAGAGGGAATGAGAAGAGACTATAATGATTTCTCACTAAAGGATGAGTAGCACTCTCTCTAAAAGGTGGGTGTGTTGTATTGTAGAAACCTATCTAAGGTTTTCTCTCTAAATAGCCTCTTTTACTCTTGTGGGTAATGGATATATATAATATGGGTGAAAGGTAAAAAAGTTATACTTAAATTCTTCCAGGCAAAGAGTTTCGGGAGTACCTTGCGAGATAGCATTTCTCACAAAGTACTCGCGAAATGCAACCTAACATTTGACTCTTTAGCTTCCAGCATGTGCTCCTCACATGGCCTTTTTGGGGGTTGCTTTACTCGCAAGCTTCTTGCGAGCTAGTCGCGAAATTGCACTAATCTTCATTGCATGCTTGATTCTTCACCAACTTAATACTAAACCCAATACAATAAAATTCCACAAAATACAAGGAAATAAATTATTACAATTACAATATTTTTTGTCATGGAATAAAACTAACATAAAATATTGTTGTAAATCACAACTTTACAGGAGTCGTCACATTGATAGGAGATTTGTTCAACTATTAGACATTGATAGGAAATCTATGCTAACCAAAAAAGTCTACTATTAATCTTAGTCCATCTAGATTAGAGTTGAACTAGTGTTAGTAGGTTCTACAATTGTAGGTATTGGTATTGGGTAATCTCTATACTTGTAGCATCGATTACTGTTTAATGGATTAATCAAAGAGTGGTAACCTATATAATCACCCAATGGAGTTTTGCCTGCTAGGATTTTTCCATCGTGACCATATTATTTTGTCATTTTATTTTTCACTGCATTTACCTTACATGAAATGGTTGTGCAATCCGCTTAGTAATTGAATCTTGCATGAAATTAATCTAATTAATGAAATTGGATGATTAGTCAATTCACTATCTCAATTCTAAACCCAACATAAACATATAAAGGAATTAAAAATTTAGGATTTTGAAAAAGTGTTTTGAACAATATTGAAGGCATGTGATCAAGTGAAAGTCCTAATATAAAGCTAGAATGCTTGATTCTAAATCATACCATATCATCAATCACAAACATGTTTGAAGCAATTCTAAAACAAAAGTTTGACACCACTTCGATTTGGATTTTATATATGCATGCACGATTGACTTCAAGAATAGGATCGAACGTTCTTCAAGATTGGGCCACACGCAACAGCTCCTCCCTTCAAAGTTCCTTGGATGGTTGGAAATTTGGACAACACCTCCTTTCTTCAAGCTTTAAAAATTTGGTAGCACCTTATCTATTCAATGAATCTCTTGAAATTTCCTTCGGTTTTTCAGGAATTTTGACTGAGTAACGATAGATTGTCGATGTTTTGATAATAGGAAGTGATTGGAGCTTACTTTGAGTCTTTGAGACGAATTTATGCTAAGGAAGTCATAAATTTTGTAGCTTTAGAGGGGATAAAATGTTGTGATTGACAAAAAGGATCAGCAATCACCTAATAACTCTTTTTCAAAAGCTCTCTCAAAGAATCAAAAGTTGAATTGTGCATTAAAAGTGAGGATCACTCCTCTATTTAAAGAGAGGGGAAACCCTTGGTTGATGAGTTGGAGTGAGTTACTAACTCTCCTAAGCTGACAATTTAGAGGTTTATCTCAATTTAGGACGAGATTAAGTTGCAAATTTGAAAAACCAAAAAACATATAAAGAGCTGGGTTGAAAATTCAATTTTTGGGCCACAAGTGCCCAAATGCACTTTCTGAGTGCCAATTGGCACTTTAAGTCAGAGTCCTAATGTGATATGTTTTCGATTTTTTCTTTTTGTTTTGTTTATTTATTTATTTTTACAATATTGGATGTTTTTCTTATTATCCTTTGAAAGAAATTTGACTAAATGTCAAAATTAATGGACTAACATGACACTTTTTAATTTTATTGGACCAAAATGACAATTGATCAAAGTTTAAGGGTGTAAATTGTATTTTGGCATTAGTTTTAAAAAAGTTCATAGACTCAAAATCTTTGATAAGATTATCATTATAAATTAAATACAGGGACATGATTAGGAATAGGAACCACTATAACAAGTAGATAAAAAAGGCTAGAGTTACTAAATTTATGATGGTACTCATATTGTAAAAACAAATTTAATCTATTATAGGTCTAGAGCCTTATAGTGAAACAGACACTTTTTTATTTTTCCAATAAACCAGGCTTTAAAATCTTTCCACTCTCAATTATCAAGGAGAAAAAGAAAATCAACTACTATAGAATTAAACTTAAAAAAATAAAAACGAGGATATTCAATCTTTTTCAAATATTTAACTCTATCTTTGTGTGTGTGCAATCTCCTCATCTCATATGCACCAAGTTATTTAGTACAACTTGAACCTAAATATAATCCAAATGTAATATTCACCAAACAGTTGTCGTTCCAAATTCAATATACATCCAAATGCAGTAAATCTGTTATTCACGTATTTGTGCCGCAATAAATTTTTATTTGATTATTACATTATTATTTCACATGCAGAAGTTGAGCTAAGTTATAATTGAAAAGTTTCCACTCTCCTATAAGGTATCTAGTATTCCCATTGCATACAGCAAAAACTCTAGAATATATATATATATATATATATTCAGTCTCCATATGCAAAACGCCATATAATACTAGTTTTATAAAAACACCAAAAGAACTAACTTAATAATTGAATGACTTTCTTCAAGTTTCTAATTAAATTAAACTCTTAAAGGAGGTAAATATGTCTTCTTTTCCTTTTGACATTATGGTAAGAAATTATAGTTTTTTTTTTTTAACTCTAAAAATATATAATTTCTTACCATAATGTTAAAAGGAAAAGAAGAGAGAGTTTTTATTTTATTTTATTTTTTTATAGAAAAAGACAGTTTTAGTAATAAAGCTTTTACAACATAAAATGATGAGAGGATAAAAAAGTGAGGAGAATAGAAAAGATTTTAATTTCCCTCATTTTTATTCGGTTGAAAGTGAAAAAGTAGAGAGATGGAAAAAGTAAGTTTGTACAAATTTACTCATATATCTTTCTTAAAAAATGATGCCCAATTAAAACAAAAAAAGTGACAAGCAGCCAAAAAAAAAATACCCACATTTATTAAAAAATAAAAATCATGTCTAGAAAACAAAATCATGTCTAGTTAAAAAAAAAAAAAAAAAAAAAAAAAAAAAAAAAAAAAAAGACAAAACAAAGCACCACGCCACAACCCTAGGAAACCAAAAGAAATAAGGAAAAAAGGAGGCACCATCCCAAAAAATAAAAGAAGCACATAGGGAGAACACACTCGGGCCCACCATCATTTTTCCCCCCTCCCCCTCTCAACCAAACACTCTCCAAAAAGTTTTCCCTTAAATTTTTTTTTTTTTTCATACTCCCTAAAATCCACTCTACCAAACACATCCTAATTGAAAAATTCTTTGACATTATGAGTACTAGCTTGTAACTCCATGCATATGCATGGATCTACTTAAAAGATACACATTAAAATGCATAAAATAATAATCTTATATATATATAATTTAAATATTATTGATAGTCATTCTCATATATTTTTTTAACTTTTTAAAAAGCCTGTTAAGAATGTTATTAGGTAGAAAATGCAAATTGTCCATTTTTAAATATTTTTTGGTTTTTGTACATGGTGCAAAATTGGACTTTAACTGTAGAATCCAATTGGATTTTCTCTAAACTTTACCTATTAATATAAATATATATATATATATATATTATTTTTGTGCCAAATGAATTGTTATTAGTTATAAAAAAAGCCTCATAAGTATAAAATCATTCAAACTCTCTCTTTCTCTAATTTTATACATAGTGTTAGATATATGATTATGTTTTGTATGATTTATTTATATTGGACTCATCATTTTTTACTCTAAATTAACTAATTTGGAAAAAAAAATTAAATTTTTTTGATTAGATGGAACACGTACCGTAAAATTAAACTCTAATTGAAATCCAATATTTACACTAAACTAACTAACTTGGTTCAAAATTTTAAAATTTTTTATTAGATGGGATACGTGACGCAAAATTAGATTTTAATTGAATTTCAATTTAAAATCTAATTGGATTTTCTCTCAGCTTTACTTATTAATATATATATATATATATATTGATGATTTATAAACTTGAATTGTCTTTAGTTCTACAAAGAAAAAGGCTCATAAATATAAAATTGTGGGGACTCAAATTGGATTGACCCTGAGTGACGGGTTCACAGCCCAATAAGCCCAAACAATAAATTTATAGAGAGTGGGGTGAAAGGTTTAGGTGCTGACCGTCGATCACCAAGTAGGAATTTTCTTCCAACGAAGAAAACTGCTAAGAGTTTTTCTTTCAAGGGAGGAGATGCTCCTCGGCCTGTGGCCGAGGAGGCCTTATTGTTCTCCTTCCCGCTCTCCTCTTTTTTTTACTTTACTAACTTCTCTTTTATAGTTTTCATCCTCCTATCCCCTCTCTCCATCTGTTGATCGTCTATTTGCCTTCTTATCTGGCCATCCGTCCCATCAGAGGCCTTATCGGTACTCAAGTGGTTCAATATATATATATATATATTATTTTTGTGCCAAATGAATTGTTATTAGTTATAAAAAAAAGGCTCATAAGTATAAAATCATTCAAACTCTCTCTTTCTCTAATTTTATATATAGTGTTAGATATATGATTATGTTTTGTATGATTTATTTATATTTGACTCATCATTTTTTACTCTAAATTAACTAATTTGGAAAAAAAAATTAAATTTTTTTGATTAGATGGAACACATACCGTAAAATTAAACTCTAATTGAAATCCAATATTTACACTAAACTAACTAACTTGGTTCAAAATTTTAAAATTTTTTATTAGATGGGATACGTGGCGCAAAATTAGATTTTAATTGAATTTCAATTTAAAATCTAATTGGATTTTCTCTCAGCTTTACTTATTAATATATATATATATATATACTGATGACTTATAAACTTGAATTGTCTTTAGTTCTACAAAGAAAAAGGCTCATAAATATAAAATCATTCAAAAATTATGTTTATTTTGGTTTACTTATATTGGATTTCTCTTTTTTACACTAAATTAACTCATTTGATACAAAAATTTAAAAAACTTAGATTAGATGGAACATATGTTACAAAATTAAACTCTAATTGAAATCCAATTTTTACATTGAATTAACTCACTTGGCACAAAATTTTTAAAACTTAGATTAAATGGGACACATGGTGCAAAATTAGACTTTAATTGAATTTCAATTTGAAATATAATTGGATTTTCTCTCAACTTCACCTATTATACATACATATATATATATATATATATATAGATTTGACAAATACAGTGAATGTCAGTAAGTAAGAGCATCTCCAACCAGTATCTTCAAACAATTCTATTTTATCATTTTATAACCTACTTTATCATTTATATCCTACCATTTTACAACACTCTCAACATCCCTAAACTCTATATTTTTTGCTCCTTTATTTAAATATTCTTTTTTATTCTTTTTTTACTATTTCTCTTTCACCACCAAACAACCTCCAAATAGCAACATAGTGAACACACTACCTCTCTTACCACCAAACAGCCTCTAAATAGCAACACAATGAACACACTACGACCCTCATATATCCTAGCACAACCACCAGACCATCAAACCAAAAGCAAAACCATGTTAAAAAGAAACCATCAAACCAAACCAGACTTTCATATATACCAGCAAACCTATAGAGAGAGAGAGAGAGAGAGAGAGAGAGAGAGAGAGAGAGAGAGAACCCATTAACGAAGCCATCGGAGCCAATCACAATGCCACACCAATTTGCCAAAACCCACCACCAATGTGCCACGATCTCCACAACTAACCCATCACAAACCCACTCGATCTTCACCCACAAACAAAACAAATAGCCACTCGATCCTCCACACCACACTGATCCCCGTAAGAGACCCATCACGATCCTCCACGCCAATCAACTCCCATGCCACGCCAGGCCACCACTAGACCACCACACCTACGGCCACCACAATCCACCACCAAAACTCAGCTCCAAACCCACGGCCAAAATCGATTAGTAAACCCATCACCCATAACCAAATCCATGGAGCTCCATTGGTGCTTACCTATGGGTTGATGATCACGGTGGAGCTTCGTTGATTGTAGAGAAGAGGGAGAAAGAGAGGAAAGTGAGTGAGAGATAGAGAGATGAGAGACGGTGTGATGAGAGAGAAAGAGGAATAAAATATAATCCAATGTTTTGATAAAGTGCTAAAATACCATTTTACTTTTGGGATAGTACTATAGCACTATGCCAAAAAAAATTGGATTTTTACACTTTCCCACTTTCAGTTGCTGAGCATGTTTTGAGCACGTTTTGGGCCTGAATGCCAAATATACTTTACATATGGCATTTCGCAGGCTGATGCTCTAACGCTTTAAAAATATGGGTTTCTAAAATATGAACAATAAATTATAGAGGTTTTTTCCCTAAGAGCATCCGCAATGGGACATGGATATGCCAAATGTCCACAAAATTTAAGCCTTGAGCAACAATTAGACCCAGCAGCCGGAATGCCAAAAGTGGGAAAGTGTAAATTTTTTTGGCATAGTGCTATAGTGCCATCTTACATCCATACTATCTTTTACACTTTCCTAGTGGGATACGTGATTTACCAGTTTCTGTAATTCCTCTATTTTATAACTAATATTATGCCAAAAATAATATTAGTATTTTATTCCACTATTTTCTCTCTCATCTCTCTCTGTCTCTGTCTCATTATGCGGTTATGTGTTGAGTCTCATATTAGATGTTTGCTAGGTCAATATGAGATATATAAACGATTATGACGAGTTTAATTGTAACTTGATTAGTTCTTTTGGAGCATTACCATGAATTATGAAAAATGCTATCAAAGGTAACTAGCACCATGTGACTCATGACACTACAATGTGACATAAGCCTTGAAGAAGATGATAGAGATATAGGTAGGGGAGATTATAATACCAAATATTATTTGGATTGATACTTATTTAGATATGAATGTGAGTTGTACTAATGTGTGTTGAGTTTTATGTTAGGCATACACTATATCAACATAGACCATATAAATACCTATAAGGAGCCTAAATTGTTACTTGACAAATTATTTTGGGGTTTAGTACATATGTGGCTAACTTTTTCAATTATTCATGACAAGTGTGTTTGGTGGTTTGTAAGTGTGGGTTTAGCCAAGTGCGTGCGCACATGTATAAGAATCATTTGTGGCAGCTTATGTTGGGCATAATTCTAAGTTTCTATTGATTGTTGTGTATGGTGGCTTTGGCGTGTAATGTTTTAGTTGAAGAAAATTAGCTATGTTTGGTTTTTGTTAGAGTTTTGATAAATGGACATAAGTTGGATTATGTGTCACTAACAGATTCAGGTATTAAGGGAGAGCGAGGGAGAGAAGACAAAGGGAAAGAATAAAATAAATGAAGAACATGGAAAAAAATAAACGCAACAAATTTTTTTTTTTTTTTGGAGAATGATGTCACACACATCATCTTAGGTGGTGTGACACCATGTTGTATGGTTTATATCAACAAAAATTATGTGTGGTTAATTCCCATTTGCCACATCAATATGTTTCATCTCTATTTAAATGGAAAGGGTAACAATAAAATTAGTATAAGAATAAGATGAATAAATTGACGCAATTAAATGTATGGATCAAATTGAAACCAAATCCAATTTTAAATCAAAAGTGATTTGGATTTATTTTAAAGAGTTTAGTGGATTTGTATGGAATTACAAGCAATGTTGTTTAATAGCATGCGTGTTCTTAGGGCATTATTTTTGTAATTTCCCTTGTAATTTTTTAGTTAATATGAAAATTTTAGGAGGAACTAGATTTAACATTTTCATAATGCATAATTATGCTAAAAATATGTGTTTTCCTGAAATATTAATTTTGAAACATCTTTCATAATCATTTGGTTTGTAAGAAAAGCTTACAATGAATTGAGTTTAATATTTTCATTATGTATTGTACGGCCCCCGCACCGTATCCTATATTGGGCCTTGGACCCTGGCCTGGGTATATGGCCCATGAGGCCAATCCCCTTCTACCCGGCGGCCCACCCCCGGGCCACGCATACCGCAGGCCCAAGCCTTGCCTCTTCATCATTTCTCGGCAACACCTTCCCAAGCAGTGATAGATATTTGACTCTCGGGACACCCCGCGCTGTACCTACCCGGCCGTGCCTCGGAGAGGCACCGCTGCCGAGAACTATCGTAAAGGTGGGAACCAAGTTCCAACGCCACCCTCACCGTTTCCCACTCCTACCTGACCACCCACTTACGATCGATAATACTGGACCGCCGGTTGCACTCATTGGCGAGTAATTATGACCCCTCCACTAAACTATGGACTATAAATACAAGAAGTTTTGAGAAGGGAAGGGTTGGAAAAAGAGCGGGGAGAGAAGAGTGGCAATAGAAAAGTGAAACGGAGGATATCTGAGGGGAGGAAGAGGAAGTAATGTGCTGCCGAGAAAGAGAAAAGTGATCTCATTGAGTTCTTAGTTGGAGAACTACCTATAGTAGGAAATTCAGCCCAACAAACAAATAAGTTGTGAGCCCAAGTGGGGCTGAGCCCATAGGCCTCATTTGCGACGCGTACAATTGGCGCCGTCTGTGGGAAAATCCTACTAAGCAGTGGTTCCGCCGAGACTCGTTCACAGGAAGATGTCTGGAAGTAACGCCGAGAGCGGCTCGGTAGGGTCTTCTCGGGGCTCCACCTAGCAGGAACAGAGGCAGAAGAGATGCGAGGATCCGGTTTACGAGCAATTAGAAGAGCGATCCGGTCTTGGAGAAGGGTCGTATCAAATGGAGAGAACGGCATCCCATGCTTCCCGGCACAGGCAGCCCAACGCCAAGGATGAAGAGCTTGAGCGGCTGCGAAGGTTAGTACGAGACCTGGAGTTGGAAGCACGAAACGAGCGCCGCCGAGCCGGTCAAGAAGACCGAGAGAGAGGGCCTGACGCCGAGGAGGAGAGACACGGGTTGGGGTCGAATCAATCAGGATCCCGCTTCCACAGGGAGCGCTCGCATTCGAGGGAGTCCCGTCGCCATCGAAATCGCTCCATGTCAGCAGAATCTCGCCGACGGCGAAATCGCTCTCGGTCGCGGGAATACGGGAATCGGGGCTCAGGTTCTCCAGAGGGACGGCCGAGGAATGCGGCCATGGATGCGATGAGCCGTGCGTTGCGCAGGGCGGCTCGGTCCCCATTCTCAGCGAACATTGAGCGAGCACCGATGCAGGACAGATTTACGCGACCGCCGTTCAATTCTTATGGTGGGAAGACGGACCCCGTGGAGCATGTCAGTCACTATATCCAGATGATGTCTCTGCATACCCGCAATGACGCTCTGATGTGCAAGGTTTTTCCCTCCAGCCTTGGTCCCACGGCCTTGAGGTGGTTCAACGGGTTGCACAAGGGCTCCATTCACAGTTTCGCCGAGCTAATACAGGAGTTCGGTTCCCGTTTCGTGACGTGCAGCCGGGAACAGCAACCGGTGGACGCGCTGCTGTCTATGAAGATGAGGGCAGGGGAAACCCTCCGTGATTATGCTAGTCGATACTGGGAGCTCTACAACGAGATTGGCGGAGGGAACGAGAAGATTGCAGCGAGCACTTTCAGAATGGGATTGCCTGACGAGTCGGGGTTGAGGGAATCATTGACTAAGAAGCCTCCCGAGGATATGAGGCAGCTGATGAGGTGCATTGAGGAGTACAAGCGGTTGGAAGATGATAGAATACAAAGCAAGGGTAAGGCGCAGGTGACGGATCGTCCCCGGCAGAGCGGTGTTCAACAGAGGGCAACAGGGTCCGTAGGATGGCTCCTCGGTATTGGTTGGCGGAAGACCGGACTTTGTATCGAAGGTCTTTCGGAGGGCCGTACCTCTTGTGCTTACGCCCGGAGAAGGTGGGCGAGCTCTTGGCGGAGCTCCACTCTGGGGTGTGCGGCGGCCATGTCGGGGGACGTTCATTGGCGCACCGAGCAATGACTCAGGGGTTTTGGTGGCCTCAGATGCAGAAAGACGCCGCCGAGTATGTGCTTAAGTGTGAGCGGTGTCAAAAGCATGCCCTTTTGATCCATCAGCCCACGGGCCACCTGAACCCGATTAGCAGTCCCTGGCCTTTTGCACAATGGGGGCTGGACATCATCGGCCCGTTCCCTCGGGCGACGGGCGGCCGAAAGTTCGTTTTGGTGGCCGTCGACTATTTTACCAAGTGGGCGGAGGCGGAAGCTTTGGCCAACATACGAGATGTGGATGTAAAGAAATTCGTATGGAAAAATATCATCACCAGGTTCGGGGTGCCGAACACTATCATATCGGACAATGGGCTACAGTTTGACAGCCGGGCGTTCTGAGACTTTTGCGGTGGTCTCGGTATCAAAAACAGGTACTCAACTCCTTCTTATCCACAGGGCAACGGTCAGGCTGAGGCCGTGAATAAGGTGATTGTGAGTGGGCTGAAGAAAAGGCTGGAGGGCGCAAAGGGAAATTGGGCCGAGGAACTTCCAAAAGTCTTGTGGGCATACCGAACCACTCCTAGACGGTCCACCGGGGAGACCCCTTTCTCTCTCACGTACGGAGCGGAAGCCGTGATCCCTACCGAGGTGAATCTATGCAGTGCGCGAGTAGCGGGGTTCGATCACGCCCAAAACGACGAAATGATGGTAGGATATTTGGACAAGGTGGAAGAGTACCGCGAAACGGTGACAATACGGCTCGCGGAATATCAGCAGAAGCTCGCCCAGAGATACAACCGAGGTGTAAGAACGAGGGAGTTTGTCGCCAGGGACTTGGTCCTCAGAAGAGCCGTGGGCAACATGCGGGACACTAGTGCCGGGAAATTGGCACAGACATGGGAGGGACCCTACAGAGTCACAGCCGTGGCCGGCACCGGCGCTTACTTTTTGGAAGACCTAGACGAGAGACAGCTGCCCCGACCGTGGAACATCCATAATCTCAAGAAGTACTATCATTGATGGGCGATACGCCGGGCATAAAGTTAACCGCAACCTATTGTATATGTTTTGTGGATATACTAGCAATGTCTTTTAAGACGACCCGCATTATTAGAAACCTGACCCTCGGTTCGATCTCTATCACCGAGCAGGTTGAAACCTTAGCCTTTTTGTTCTAAGGACAGAAACCTGACCCTCGGTTCGACCCCTATCACCGAGCAGGTTGAAACCTTAGCCTTTTGGTTCTAAGGACAGAAACCTGACCCTCGGTTCGATCCCTATCACTGAGCAGGTTGAAACCTTAGCCTTTTTGTTCTAAGGACAGAAACCTGACCCTCGGTTCGATCCCTATCACCGAGCAGGTTGAAACCTTAGCCTTTTTGTTCTAAGGACAGAAACCTGACCCTCGGTTCGATCCCTATCACCGAGCAGGTGGAAACCTTAGCCTTTTTGTTCTAAGGACAGAAACCTGACCCTCGGTTCGATCCCTATCACCGAGCAGGTGGAAACCTATTTTGTTCTAAGGACAGAAACCTGACCCTCGGTTCGATCCCTATCACCGAGCAGGTTGAAACCTTAGCCTTTTTGTTCTAAGGACAGAAACCTGACCCTCGGTTCGATCCCTATCACCGAGCAGGTGGAAACCTTAGCCTTTTTGTTCTAAGGACAGAAACCTGACCCTCGGTTCGATCCCTATCACCGAGCAGGTGGAAACCTTAGCCTTTTTGTTCCAAAGACAGAAACCTGACCCTCGGTTCGACCCCTATCACCGAGCAGGTTGAAACCTTAGCCTTTTTGTTCTAAGGACAGAAACCTGACCCTCGGGACGATCCCTATCACCGAACAGGTTGAAACCTTAGCCTTTTTGTTCTAAGGACAGAAATCTAGCCCTCGGTTCGATTCCTGTTACCGAGCAGGTGGAAACCTAAGCCTTTTTGTTCTAATGACCGAAACCCGACCCTCAGTTCGATCCCTATCACCGAGCGGGTGGAAACCTTAGGAGTTCGAGGACAGAAGTCTGACCCTCGGTTCGATACTACCACCGAGCAGGTGGAAACCTAGCCATGGTCGGACACATCACAATAAAAAGGCAACCGACAAAGGTTCATTACTCAGTAAATACAAAAGAGCAACACGTTAAGGCATTCATAAAGCATAAAACTTAAAACTAGCGTTTTGTTGCCAAAACCCGGCAACTGCAAATAAAGGAAAGACAACAAACAAATTATCCCGTCACCACAACCCGGTAACATAGGCAATTCCGCTCACCAAAATTCTTAAGAAAAGGAAAAATAAGAAAGGGTTGGTTTTCAACTTTAGCTGTCTACCACATGTGCGGAGGATGCGTCCTCTTGAGAGCGTTGGTCGGCGTGAGGAGTTGGCGGCTGGATGTCCTCCTCGGTTTGGTCCCCGACATGGGGGTGGCTGGTTCCCTCCATATCGATCGACACTGCATGAGAGTCGATGGCATTCACCAGTTCCCTCATGCTAGAGGTCTCTTCTTCATCAATGACAAGGGGTGCGGGATTCTCGGTCTGGGGGATGCTCGGGAAAGGGATCTTGTTGCGATCCCTCAATGAGGAATCCTCGAGAATCCCCAAGGCTTGTAGAGCGGCGAACCAACCCTCCTCATATCCGAGCCTGTGGGCCTGGCGAATGACCGGTTCCGCCGAATTCTCGGCATCCGCAAACCCCTCGTTATACCACTTGTTTTCACAAGCCTCCAGCGCCGCCTTTAAGTCGGCCAGTTGCCCTTCCAGCATGGTATTCAAGCTCTGGGCCTCCGCCAATTTGAGCTCGGTGCCGCCCAGTTGCAGTTCCAGCTCCTCGGATTTCCTTTCGGCAAGAGCCTGGGCCTTTACGGCTGTGGCAATTTTATTCTCTGCCTCCTCGGCAATTTTCGACTTCTCCTTCGCCGTGGCCTCAGCCACATCCTTCAGAGCCTTCTCCCGCTCAACCTCCTCGGCTAGCTCCTTCATCCTCCCGTCCACAACATACGACATTTGCGCAGCCTGACCACACAATATTCACTTTGTGAGGAAAAATGGAAAGTACACGTGTGTGGGCAAACAGAAAGCAGAGAGTCGTAAAGAGAAGTAAAACAGTTACCGCTATGGTGTGCCACTGCAAACGCCTCCCCAAAGACTCGTCCGTCGATTCCGTGAAAGCATGCAAGTCCTCGGGCAAGAGGATGCCGCACGCTAGACTCTGCGCCACACGGCCGCCATAACCTTTGTCCCATACTCGGGCACTGGCTGTCGATGGAAGAGGCTCGCCGCCGAGTTGGAAGGAGGGCCGCCATGCCGCCGGAGCATGGGAAGTAGACGCCAGGTCTATCCCGGTTTGCGCCACCGGTTCCCGGATGACAATACCGGCCGAAGGTCGCGGGGGCACATTGCCCGAGCCCGTCTGAGTTTGGTCGGTTGTGCGCGGCCTTTTTCGAACTCGGGTTGATGGGACAGCGAGGGGCGAAGTATCCTGGCGGGGGGTTGGTTGTTGCTGCACGGCAGGCCGGGCTCTCGGGACGAAGCGGTCGATCGTCATCTTCCTCCTAGCCACCATGGTGTAGCCTTGGCCGGATCCTGTTTCAGAAGAGTCAGTTGGTTCTGCGGCTGCAACTTCCACCTCCCGAACAGGAGCCTCAGGCTCGACGGTTCTCTCGGGCTGAGCAGAAGCTTGTTGGATTTGCTCGTGGGCGCGTCTCTTACGCTCGGCAGATACGCGCTCGGCTGATTCGTCACGGATGGGCTGTCGCTCGTCTGAACAAATGTACCGGGGGCCGAGATCACGTGCCTCGCCTACGGTTAGCCCTGGGGGGAAGAAGTTCGCGTGCCGGACGTCGATATATGAGAGGAGAGGGCTGTCAACTAGCAAAGCTTGGCTGAACGCCTGCCAAGTTGAGTAGACGGGATTGACACCGAGGATGAGGTGGGACGCTCGGAGTTGTCCGTCCGTGTGTACGAAGATTTCTAACCTAAGCACGAAGTTCAGGTCCCGAACATGTACCACTCTGATGTCCGGCCTGAATCTTTTGCTCTCTGCACAAAGGAAATAAGGGTTAACAATTACATAGCTGCACTAAAATCAACAAGACCAAAGTAAATAAAGGCTAGTCACCGACCAACGTCGCGCGGCGAAAACGCACAAGAGACCTCCTCGGCAAACCAATTGCCGCTCACCCGAACGAAATCTTTTGCCGAGTTACGATTCGAATCCGATAGGCATGAAATAAGCCGTACCCTCACATCCCTAGTCTTTATATAATAGTCAGACTCAATATTGCCGCACAGACTATACATCTGATTAATATCGAAATGGTTTAGTTGCAACCCGTATAACTGGTTCAGCCTACTCACGCAACTCACTACCCGGTAAAAGTTGGGAGGGAGTTGGTCGGGACAAAGACCGTAGAATCTAAGGGTGCTAAGAATTAGAGGGTCAACCGGGAACCTGAGCCCACCCTCTAGAATGGCCATCAAGGGAAAGAACACCGTGTTCTCACCACGGCGCCTCTGGATGTCGATATCGCCCATATTGCAATAGGCAATATCTACGTCACTAGGGACATTATATGCTTCCCTAAATCTAGCCAAAGCATGTTCGGAAGAAAGGAGGTGCGAGTAACTCATTTTTCAAAGCGAGTGTTTTTTAAAGAAAATTGAGAAAAGAAATGCTGTGATTATCAAAGAATCGACTGAACTGGCTAAACAGAAAAAGTAAGAAGAGGGAAAGGAACTTACTGTGGGCTCTAAGGAGGAAGTGTGTTCTGGGCCAGGGGGAGAACCACGAAGGAGGGATGCTCGGCAGAGTAAAATATTGTAAAATGAGGAATGCGAAAGTGAGAACCAGAGACTAGAAGGACTATTTATAAGCATGGGGAGTAAAATAAGAAGCATTAAATAATCCACTAGCGGGAAAACACGCGGACCGTCGCTTCAACTGCCACACGCGTAACTCCTTGGTTCACGAACCGTCAGACAGTAATGACGGACAGGTCGTCAGTCAACTCCAATCGCGTCTTTTGAGACGCATTAATGCGCCCATCAACGACCGAGCACCGACCCTTCGACTCCCCAGACGGGTATCTACCCCCTGCGATCCTTGATTCACCCCCGAGAATGGGGAGCGAATCAAGGGGGGGCTATTGTACGGCCCCCGCACCGTATCCTATATTGGGCCTTGGACCCTGGCCTGGGTATATGGCCCATGAGGCCAATCCCCTTCTACCCGGCGGCCCACCCCCGGGCCACGCATACTGCAGGCCCAAGCCTTGCCTCTTCATCGTTTCTCGGCAACACCTTCCCTAGCAGTGATAGATATTTGACTCTCGGGACACCCCGCGCTGTACCTACCCGGCCGTGCCTCGGAGAGGCACCGCTGCCGAGAACTATCGTAAAGGTGGGAACCAAGTTCCAACGCCACCCTCACCGTTTCCCACTCCTACCTGACCACCCACTTACGATCGATAATACTGGACTGCTGGTTGCACTCATTGGCAAGTAATTATGACCCCTCCACTAAACTATGGACTATAAATACAAGAAGTTTTGAGAAGGGAAGGGTTGGAAAAAGAGAGGGGAGAGAAGAGTGGCAATAGAAAAGTGAAACGGAGGATATCTGAGGGGAGGAAGAGGAAGTAGTGTGCTGCCGAGAAAGAGAAAAGTGATCTCATTGAGTTCTTAATTGGAGAACTACCCATAGTAGGAAATTCAGCCCAACAAACAAATAAGTTGTGAACCCAAGTGGGGCTGAGCCCATAGGCCTCATTTGCGACGCGTACATGTATAATTCTATATAGAAATGTAAAATGATATTTAAGAAAAAATTATTAAATAAAAAAAGTAGTAGGTGGTAGGGGTGTTTTTAGGATATTAAAAAACTAACCATCAAGTGTAGATATTAATCATCTGTCTCGATCCTAAAACAATAATTTGATACACACACACCTACCAGAAATTAAAGAGTTCTCTAGTGGACCACTTCACTTGTCCATCATTCCACTAAAAAACTTCCACTTATTTAAAATTGTTGAGTCAATAATTAATTTCTGTTTAAAAAAATTTTCTAACTAACAATTTTAAACAAGTGACAGTTTTTTAGTGGAATGGTGGACCATATCACTTGTCCACCATGTGGATCTTATAATTTCTCCACACCTACACACACTAAATGTTATTGTTTTGTAGGGGAAAAAACCCCAAGTTTATTTTTCATGTCTCTCTTTCTCTCTCTTTCTCTCGTCTATCAACCAGACAACAATTAGTGATTTTCATGCTTCCAAATATTTTTAATTCTACCATTTCTTTAATTATCTCATGGATTCTCTATTTTGTTTATTCATCTCAAACTTTGGGTTTACATTGCGCAATTAAAGTGCACAATCTAATGCTCAAGCTTTCAATCTCACCATTTTCCATGTGTGAATATGTTGATGTTACGTGTTAAAAAAAAAATGAAATCTCAAATATGTTGAAGTGGTGTCGAATGATAATCAAGATCAAGATAACTAATGAAAAAAAAATATATTTTTTTTGCTATTATTCGGTAGACCCCATTTTCTTGAAAATAATAAATTTCTCTTTTTTTGTGTATTTTTTTTTTTTTTAAGGAGAAAATTACCTGAAAATTTTTTATGTCATGGTAGTTTGTGTCATTTTCATTTTCATATTGGCTTTCTCTGATGTTGTTTGTATTATTTTCATGTTTTATAGAGTATATTATTTGTTGTTACCTCTTTGGTGGTTGTATTGTTTAATTATTTTTAGAAAATGAAGATTTGATTGATTTTATATTATGTGCAATGGGTTATATAGGCCTAGCCTAGTTTAGAAAAAAATCTTAATATTTAAAAAAACTCAACTCAAAATACCCATTTTGCTTTTTTTATTTTTATTTTTTATTTTTAAATCATACACTTAATCCTAACCTAACAACCGACCTAACCAATTTAAACAATTGCATCAACATTAATGAAAACTGAATGTGGTTTAGCCAATCCACCCCAATCTAAGAGTGCAATTTGGTTTCATTTGGTTGGAAGTGCATCATGTTAGTTTGGCTTAAAAAATAAACTTCAAATAATTGACCAACTGAATTGATGAACACCTTTAATTAACGGTAAAGTGGTGCAATAAACCATGACCTCAAGGTTAATATAGAGCCCACATAAATGGGTAAGATCATGTTAAATTCCTCCCAAATTGTGCGATTTGACTAATGACATTTTACCCCCTTGGATTGAGGTTTTTACATGGAGTTGCCACTTATTTTTTTAAGTTAGAAAAAAATAAGAAAACTACAATTAAGAAAACACCTCATTTTATTGTCAAATTGAAAATTTACATTTGATGGAATATGTAAAGTTGTGATTTTCAATTAGGTTTTGTTGGCATTAATTCCGTGTCAAATTTGATTGTAATTCATCAATCATTTCCTTGTATGTTTATGGGATTCAATATTTTTTTTTTTTTTTTTTGGCTTTGGTCCAGTTTGCATTTACTGACCAAAACATCCGGATTTTGCCGATACGGCCAGTATTTTTTTTGGTACGAAACAAGGGGGTTATTTGTACCAATTTATTGGTCGATACGGTATATACCGGCCGTACTAGCCGGTACGATACAAAATTCACTTCCTTGATAAAAACACAACAATATATAACACCAAATCTCATTTGAAAAACTTTTCGGTGTAAAGGAAAAAATCATGAGGCAACTCCAAAAAATATCCAGCATAAAAATAGATATTAGACTCTCAAGTTTATGCAAAATTTTAGTCTACAATAAATTGGAGAGACAACAAATAAATTTTTAGGAGTAAATATAATTTCTTCACAAAACCTAGAAGCAGGATCTTCCTTTGAACACTCCAATACTCTTTGGTTGTAGCCCTCAAATCTCCAAGAGAACTCATCCAATTTATCTTCCTTCCTTATGTGTAGCTTGAGCAATAAAAGATGTATCCTTTTTATTTTTCACTCTTTCACACTCTTACTGTGTATCTCTCTCAATTTTAGACCACACCTCTCTCATTATGTTTCTCTCATAGCTTCAGACTCACTCATTGGAAGCTCTTAAGCTCTTTGTTTGGGTGTGTGTCTCTCTTTCTCTTCAATTCTCACTTAAGCTCTCACATCAAATGTTCTTAATGCTAAAATTTTTAGCATTGATGAACAATATGATGTTCCTAAGAGCAATAATTGATAAATAAATAATATTCAAATGTCAATTCATGAATGTTTTTAAGATGGCAGAGTTGAGACGATATATGCCGTCTATGGAGTTTTCGGTGTAGTAGACTAAGAACATTATGCGTGCCGCCCTTGAGATACAACAACCCAGACACCTTGCAAATTATCTTTACAAGCTTACATAGCTTGTAGAATTAGAAGCTCTTAAAATAATACTTTCCTTACTCCGAAATATAATATATAGGAGGATAAATTATTTTCAAGAAAGTAAAATTTTGATTTTGCAAAAATGTAGGGAGTTTTCTTTTTACAAGAAAACGGTGTTCTCCTCTTCCACTTTTGTAAGCCAACACTCTCAATCTTCTCTACCATTTTTATCACAAAAATTTTAGCATTACTCTTTTTTTTTCACCCAGTTTCTTCTTTTTATCACCATCTTCATCACCATTTTTTTCCCCTCCCTCTATCTCCCTCACCTTAGGAACAAATAATAAAGAAAAAAAAAATCAAAAAGAGTATAAAAAATATTAAAATAAAATGGTAAAAGAATAAAACAAAAGTGTTTATTTTTAGACCCCTTAAAACACAATAGGATTAACCTAGTTAACAAGCCAAGTTATTACTTAGTCCAAATTCCAGATCTAGGTTATCACAATCAAACAATCATATCATGCATAGCAGCGGAAAAATAAATAATACAATGATATGATAACCCAAGAAAACCAAACCTGTAAAAAACCTGGGGATGATTTAACTTAACTATCCTCAAGGTAAACCTAAATCCACCATAGAAAGAATCGAAGTTTTACAATAGTGATTTAGACCACTAACATCCTATTGCTACCCACCAGTAAAAAACTTATTGACACGACCACGTGCAAGTTTTGAGATCATGAACTTCTTCTTTTTTGGATTCTCTAGCAAGTACAAGCACTTCCGCTTGTGTATCTTTAAGCTCTTATGGAAGCAACTGAATGATCATCAAGCTCTTGAAGAAATCTCCTTCTTGATAATCCTAAGCTTGTGTGAAGGCAAGCACCTTTCAGATCTCACAAGAGATTCACACAAACAGTAATATGAGCAACCTCTAAAACGTGACTAGGGTTTGCTTTATATACTTAAGGCAAAATATAAAACTCTAAACGTTTTAATGAGCTAGGGCTGAGTTGGAATTCTACAAAAAAAACATTCTGCCCTATATTTGATCGATTGAGTCTAAGCTTTGATTGATCGAGCCAAGCCGAAAGTCACTAATACTTCTACAGCCACTCAATTCCAACTTTACATACAATGCACATACTTTGAGCAAGTCTAAACAATACTAACAACTGTTTTGATCATGATTTGTCAACATTACACATTAGAGTTCTAAATACATTAGTTCTCAAGTTTTTAGAACCTAAAAAAAAAGGGTGTGTTATAAAATAATGTATTAAAATAGAAAAAGTATTTTTTTATACATGGAAATGACTTTTTTTTTTTTTTTTTTTTAGAACTCCTAGGCTGAATAGCCTTTCTTTAATTTCTTTTCTCCTCCAATGAAGGCTGAATTTCTCTAAGCTTGCAAGACAAGGGGTGGTCTGGACTACATGTGGTATGGATTGAAATAGGGGCGTCAATTCGGGTTAGCGTGTCGGGTTCGTGTTGTGTCGAGGTAGGGGTATTCAACTAAATGGCTCAACCCTAACTTGACCCGTTTAATAATCATGTCATGATTCTTCAACCCTAACCCGACCTGTTAATAAGGTGGGTTGACTTGACCCAACTCATTTGACACGCTTAATAAACGAGTCGTCTTAGGTTGACACGAATGTAATACAACCCATTTCAACCTGCATAATATTAAATATAACATCCATCTAGAAATAATTTTTTTTACATCCCAAAAAGCAGTGCATACACTTTAAGTCTTCAACCCACATTCAAAATAATATAGTTCAACAAAAATATAACATTTATCTAGAAATAAATTCTTTACACTCCAAAAGAAGTGCATACACTTCAACCCAAATTCAAAATAACAAAGTTTAACAAAAATAAAATAACATAGTTCAACAAAAATATAATATTCTTGGAACTCGCCAAATGCTAGGTATCAATATTGAAAGAATTTAAGCAAACAATAGACTAATCCTGAGTATGACCACGATTATCATCCATAGATTCTTTGTTGATGTACAAATTCATAACATCTTCCATAAGCTCATCCAATTTCATTTGTATAAGTTCTATACCAAAAAAAAAAAAAGTATTAGTAGTTCTAGGGTCTGTAAAGTTTCAATTTTCAATTATATCCCTTGTAAATTTTTGTAATTACTTACTTTTTTTTAAAATTTAAAATATATGTTGGATATAAAAGGTATTTGACAAATCTAAAATAAAATAAATATTTATTTGTTATATAAGTTAAACGGGTTGTGTTAAGTGGGTCATTTCAAGTTGACACAATTAAATTAACGTGTCAAACGTGTTTATTGCGGGTTATGCGGGTTGACCCACTTATGACACGTTTCTTATCGTGTCGCTTTCAGGTTGACCCGTTTATGACTCAAATCCATTAAGGCCCAACCCTAACCCGAAAAAACCGGTGTTAGGTTCGTGTCGTGTTCGCGAATTGGGTCGAACATTGACACCTCTAGATTGAAATAGGTTGTAATAACATGCAAAGTAATGATAAAGACACATAAAAATGCATAATATTATGCCATAACTTGTCACGTTGCAAGTTGTGAATGGTGTAAGTGTGTTCCCATGTGACCCACTATCACACATTCATCAATCAAAACTCGCCATGTGGTAAATTGTATCACAAAATTATGCATTTTTATTGTGCCCATAGCAGCATAAAATTAACTATAAGTCTATGGGAAAGAGAAATGTAAAGTTTAAAAGGAAAATGATAAAAAATTATACATTTTTTTTGGAAAATGCTAACGAGTGTCCTTAGGGCAGTGGTTAATAATCCATTTAAAGAAAGTTTTTATGGGAAATGAAAAAAAAGTAATTAATATTTTGACAGGTTTTTTCATTTCCTATAAAAGTGGTATCAAAATTTTTCTTAAATGAATTATTAATGAGTGCCTTAAAGACACTCGTTAGCATGATCTCTTCTTCTTCCTTCATTTTATTTTTTTTATTTTTTTTTATTATTTTTTTTTTAACTCTCAGGTCGAATAACCTTTCCTTCTTTTCTCCTCCAGAGTGACAGCTTTTCACAACTCACAAGAGTTGGGACAATCACATTAAATGAAGGTTGAATTTCTCAAGCTTGCAAGACAAGGGGTGGTTTGGACCACATGTGGTCTGAATTGTAATAACATAAAATTAACCATGTGTGTGGGAAAGAGAACTTAAAATTCAAAGTTTTAAAGTGAAATGGTCATATAAAAAAAAAAAAAAAAAAAAAAAAGTGCAATGGTAGTAAAAAATTAAGGCCTGACGGCTCTTACCCTCTTCTCCCCCATTACACCCCTAACTCTACATCCTATAATGCGTTTTCCTCAAAGCACCTAATGGCTTGGAGACATCTAGAGATAGTCATTGAGCATGCTAAGGACCTAGAGAGAGTACATTTGTTTCAAAGCCTGAAGCCTTACCCTGTCGTTAGCATTTGCGATGATGACGGTAATTGCTACTATGACAAAGAGAATAAAAGTCCTGTTGACCTAAACGGCCGTTCAAACCCTAAGTGGGGAACCCACTTTGATTTCAACATAGACATTGTTGAGGCCCAGCAGAAGCGGCTTAATCTGATTGTTAGGCTCGAATCTCACCGCAATGTTTCCTGTCTTCCCGGAAAATTTATCGGTGAAGTTAGTGTTGGCCTTCGAGAACTGCTTAATGATTTTGGTGAAGCTGATGACAAGAAATTAGTCACACGAAGTGTTCTAAACAAGAACAGGCAGGCCCAAGGGAAACTAACTTTTTCGTACAAGTTCGGAAGACCTCACGATAATCCACCTGCAGCTCTTCCTCAACCTGATAATGGAAATCCGGAGGCCCAGATTCCGCAAAGGCGTAACAGCGACGTTCACCCTATTGTTAGGGCAGTTGTAGGGGGAGTGACGAGTGGGTTGGTCACTACTGTGGTAGAAGTGATTGGGAATGACATATTAGGTGGCTAGGAAGTCTTCAGGCTAAGCTTGTAAGTACCTTAGATTTTCCTTTCTGCTGTGATGGTTTCTGCTGTTTTAGTGTTTGTAGCTGTTATTGGTTCCTTGTATGAACTATTAATTAAGTTGCATTAGGGTACTTGAGCTTTGGTTTTAAATTAATGAATTAGAATTCGAAATACCTTAGATTTCAAATCTATTCCTTATTTAGATGCATTTAATTTATACAATTATACCTATCAGAGAGAGAGAGAGAGGGGGGACAGAGGCTATGGAAACTGAGTCTAAATCTTCTGTCCCACCTTTCTTACTCTACTTTATACTCCACCAATAAATACTTGCCACGTGTTCATCTAATTAATTAAATATTATCATTATTGACTTATTAATACTACAGTTATTAATTAATAGTAGTATTTAATTAATTAGATGAACACGTGACAAGTATTTATTAGTGGAGTATAAAGTGGAGCAAGAAAGATGGGACAGAAGATTTGGACTCATGGAAACTTCTCTTGTACTAAAGATGGAAGAGAACATTTCTGTAATAGGGAAACACATTTATGAAAGACTCAGTCTCACTACACGAAATTCATAACAAATAAAATAGGTTTTTGATTTGGTTTCGTTCTTTTTTGAGATCTAAGATTTCAAAGCAGAGCCCTAGTCCTAAAAGAAAAGAGTATTGCCTGGGAACTAGACAACGAGGACCTCAGGGAGAGGATATTGACGACGGTGCGGCGGAGGTTGGAGAGGTTGTGAGGGGAGGAGGAGCGGAGGCTGAGCTTTGAGAGTGAAGGTTGGCTGTTTTTCTTTTTTTTCCAACCCGCTCCATGAGGATCTTTAAAATATCTAAAACCATGTATGATGAAATTAAACTCTGTTTTGGCAAGTATTGGTGGGGACAAACAGTTATGCATGCTCTCCCAAGACAAAAGGGGCATAGGTTTTGGGATATTGATGCTTTAAATTTGGCTATGTTAGCCAAACAGGCTTGAGGTTCATGGTACCCACTCCCTTTTCTACCGTGTTTATAAAGTTTGCTATTTTCCTACATGTTCTTTCAGCACTGGTCCAGTCGATGTTTCACAACTCTACGAGGGTCAGTATAGGAAGATGTGGAAGAGCATTTGGTCGATTAACACTTCCCCTGAGGTTTGGAACTTATTTTGGTGGGCATGCTCTAATATCCTTTCAATGAGGTCTAACCTTCTCCGTCGAATGGTGCAAATTGACCCAAAGTGCACTCTGTGTAGCCAACATAATGGAACTACCAACCATATTCTGTGGCAATGCCCTTTCGCACGAAATGTTTAGGCGTTGATACGTGGTAAACTGCAAAAGAGTAGCATAGTGGCTCCAAGCTTCTACCTCCTGACCTGGCATATGCTTGACCGTCTCACTGGCTAAGAACTCGAGACTTGGGTCATGACTGCCTGGTCTTTGTGAAATGCTCGAAACCGGTTCCAATTTTGAACAGCGTCAGACCCACCCCACGGTGATACTTCGAGGGGCAACACCTTGCTAGATGAATATCAGAATGCACTCGCCCCTCACTTATCGGCTATACCTTGCACCTTTTCCTTCTTTTGTTTCGTTGTTACCTGGGTTTGCTGGCCACTGTATTTAACTGTTTTTCTTGAAAACCTATGGTTCAATGACTATATATGTAATTCTCTTCACATATTAATATACTTCTATCGTGTTTCAGTAAAAAAAAAAAACCCAAATCCATGTAAAAGTCTATATATATTCCACGTTTGCAATTACTATGGGGAATTAAGTGGTGGAGGAGTAAAATGATATTGGACATAGGCATCACTCAACTAGAGTGAGTAAGTGGTACTGGCTAGCTATTGTTGATAGATTGATCATTAAGCTAACTCATATGCTGAAGCTCTAACAAAATCGAAAAGCACCCAACAGTTTTTATTTTTAGATAGTCTCCTGATTGTATTATTAATTCACTATTATAGCACTATTATTAATTAGTTGTGCTATGCCAAATGTCATTTCAACACATCAAAACTTATTTTATTTATTTTACTACACCACTTTATAATATACCTTATATCACATCTTTTTATTTGAAAATTTCATCACATTAAAATTATAAAACCATCCCATCAAAAATTTATTTTACTGTATCTCTCTCTTCTCCCCGGAACCCACGACCCTTAAACCTAGTAAAAATTTATTTCACAACCCAAATCCACCCATAACCAACGTAACTTGCTTGTTTGGACTTGGAAGCCAATCAAGAATTTGATTTAAGTTTGAATAGCAGCCATGCAGGATAAATAAAATAATAGGAATTAAAGTGTCTTTGGTAGAGGAGGGTGGAAAACAGGGGAAGGAAAATAGAAGTGTTATTTTCTTTTATTTGGTAAGGGCAAAATTAAGGTGGAAGAAAAATGGGTTCCAGGAGTTTATCTCTTTGGGCCTAAAAATCTTTTACTCTCCAAATTAGAGAAAAATATGGAAAGAAAACTTAAGGAAATGAAATGTCAAAATTACTCCCACTTTTCCATCATTTTACTTTTAATGATGATAATGATGATGATCTTTTTATTTTTCCATCTTCTCTACTAGATATATAATAATAGAAAATACAAATTAATATTTTTTTATTCTCTCAACCAAACAAAGTAAGGTTGTGAATAGGGTTAGTTGAGTCAAGTATTGAAATTTAAAAGTTATTCATTTATTTTATTTTGAACACAAGCTCATTTTTAATTTTATTTAATAAGTTCGAGTTTATTTACGAACTACTTGATTAACCTTTTATTTTTATTTTTTCATGTACAAACACTACAATTAAAATTTGTTAACCATTCTCAAATCCATACTAGTAGTTAATAACTAAATTATTGTTGAAATAATATTATTTGACTTTAATACAGAAAACCTTTTTTTTTTTTTTTTTTAAATGATCACTACCAAACATGAATGAACATTGCGAAGGTTTCTCAGTTTATACTAATTGACATTGTCAAAGTGAAAAATACCAACAATAATACAAAGCAAATGCATATGACTGCATTCAAGAAATGTTGAGCTTCCCACAATCATAATCAGCCCTCTTCAATAGCAACGCAGACAGGAATGCAGCCAATAATTTGTCTCTTAAGAAGGTGGTTAATTTCCCATCACCCTGCTGGAAAAAACCAACCACATAAGCTGTACTTATGAGAACAATGCTTCTCCATCTCCTCTCTTTGGCATAGTTCTTCAACCCCATCTCAATTTTCTTATATTGCTCGCTTTCGCTATCAACTTTCTCGGTTGATTCTCCACTTTGTTCTTTCGTGAGTAAAGCCCCAGCAAGGCACCTTGCTAAAACAACACCATCTTCTAAGGCTGAACAAGCACCTTGGCCAAGGTCTGGGTCATGGGGTGGAGTGCATCACCAAGCACACAAACATTGCCTTTACTGATGTTTCCCCAGATAAGGTCCAGGGATGTCTATACCTTAATGGGGATAACATAATATATTCTAGTTCAGTGTTTTCAACAATGGCCTTTATTTCATCTGGTACATTTGCTAACTTGCTTAATGCAAATTGCTTCAGTTTAGCTGGGTCATCTTCCATGTCTTTCTCTGCAAGATATAATAAGAACAAAACTTTTATAATGCTATACCTTAGAAATACAAAACATTTCACAATTATTTTACATGACAAATTTTCTTTTTTTGATAATTAGATTGCGCTACAACAATAGAATATGATCACAGTGGAAAAATTATTTTTATGGAAATGTCTTCTTGAATTGGGTCCAATACGGATTGAGATCTGCCATGCAATTGCCTTTGATGGGGAGAGAAAAGTGAAAAAAAAAAAAAAAAAAAAAAAAAAGTTAACAGTTTAAAAAAAAATTATGATCCAAAAATCGAGAATAAAAATGATATATATATATATATATTTTAACTTTCAATCTCATGCAATAATTCTTTTGACACTCTATGTGGGTTTGGATTGACGTTCACGTTTCACGTTTTGCGCAAATGCGCGTTTTACTTTTTTTTTTGGCACGCGTTTAGCTTAGCAAAATTAAAGGTGCGGCTACTGTTTATGAACAGTAGCCGCACTATTTGACTTTCAACTCATTTTTGCCACATTAGTGAGTCCTATGCACTGTTCACGAGACCCACAAACTCTACTTTTTAGCAGTTTTTTCATTAAAAATTGGTCTCATAACACTATTTACATATTTAAAAATTATTTTGCTACAGTGTTTTCAGTTTTCAACAAAATAAGTTGTATCCAAACGGACTCTCTATCTCAATCTGGTCCTACACTAAAGGATGCATTGCTCTATCCTCCATGTTTGCTCAAAATTACCAGAAAACATTTTCCAATAAGCATGCTTTAAGAGCCATGTAACTATGTTACATACATAATATTTTTCAAAACAAATTTAATAATTATTGAGTTGTTAAGTTGTTATTGATTCTCATCTAAATCTACTACCGATATCACTTTATTTTCTACTATTTAGCATTTACAACTCACCAACTTAACGATTGTAGGAGAAAAAAAAAAGGAAAAAAAAAAAAAAACTGTCTTTATCTTTTCTTGCAATGCTTTTCAACAAAAATATAATTTAATAAAGTGCATCCAAACACACTTGGAATTTGGGCTCACCGTTGGATGTGAAAAACCAATAGATGCTAGTATCATCATTAGGAAGAAAACCAGATCGAAAGCCTATCCCCATGAATTGCAAGAGCTTGGGCTCAAACCCATGGTTGGATTTGAAATTTATCCAACCCCGGATAGCAGCCCTCCCTGTGAAAGCCGGTGCCTTGAAGCCCAGCCACTTTGCCACCACTGAGTTCACTCCATCACACCCAATCAATGCCTTACATTAAAAAACATGATACTCCAATAAGTCCCAAGTACCATATTATTTAATTATGCTAAAAAACAAATATATGTATGCTTTTTTAAATACCAGAGGAAAAAAAATAATCTAACTCATCTTTTTAATTGAGTATATATGAAAAAGATGTTTAAATGATCCACTCAACAATTGTGCCTTAAATCTAATTGGGGTTTCATAGTCATACCTTCTCTAGGTCTACCTATTTGGGCTACAGATACATCCAACAAGGTGCAAAGTACCAAAAATGCAGACTAATAAAATAATCTATATTTTTCGAGATAAAAGATAAGAAAGGGAGAACTTTCCTCCGCTAGAGCCTAGAGACCAGAGGATAGTGACAAAATCGAATAGAAAAAAATTTGCTTAAAAAGAAATGCATGTGAGCTACATACAATATCCTTTATTTTTTGAAAATATTGTAGTAGCATGTAAAGTTTTTTACAGTGGTGCATAATGGGTTGCAGGTTTATTTTTAGTTCTTTTTGCTACAGTATTCTCTAAATTGCAATTGGATAACCTGATGCATGAGCCTAAAGATAATGCTCTTATGAATCCTTCAACTCTCAATATTCTTTATTTTTATTGCACCAAATTATGGTCCCAGTAGAATAAAAATAAAATACTTAATAATAATACTTCAGGTAATTTTACCTTAGTCTTGATAATTGTTCCATCAGCAAGATGCACAAGCTTATAGAAGCTTGATTCCTCTATAGAAACTACCTTGGAAGAGAACCTAATGGTGCCACTTGGGAGCTCATTTGCAAGGGCTTCCAACAACAACTTTCTATTCACACAACGAAGTTCATGGTCTCCACTGCACATCATACAGTAATTATTCGGGCTTTGCTAAATAAGTCTCAATTATGAACTATTATTTCAAAAGAAAATTATCAGCATTGTATATTAATTTTGGTAGAAAAGTCTCAATTATGAATTATGATCAAACTTTTTGGATACATGAAAAATAGCAGAATAACATTGTCGTTAAAACCAGCTGGAGTTTGAGAAAGGGTCACAAGGGTCATTACTCAATGTTAATTAATATTACTTAGGTGATGTTGTGAGAGGGATTGCACTTGACAACCAAGAAGCTTTTATCATTGCACTTTATATAGCACTCACATAAGTGCGTGTAAAATTGTTTGTTTGTTTGTTTGTTTGTTTGTTTGTTTTTTTTTTTTTTTTTTTTTTTTTTTTTTTTTTTTTTTTTTTTTTTTTTTTTTTTTTTTTTTGAGCAAATGTGTAAAATAGCATTAGGTGTTAATTTTGTATCAAAAATCACCTACATCATTCAATCTAAAAATGTGTTAATTTACATTGTTGCTATAATAACCGTGTAAATATACATGCGGTTATTATTGACATGTAAATCCATTTTTTAATATTTCTTTACTCATATATAAAAGAGAGAGGTAAATATGAATAACTTGAGAGAGTAATAACAAAATTAATAAAGGAATTGTATTTTAATGAAATATAATGTAAAATAGATAATTTAACCGGTGTAAAATAGATAATTTAATGAGTCGATGTGAATGCTCAATATATGGATAAGGATGTTATTAAGAAAAGATGGGGTTGGATCATGGATGCCTTATCCCCAAACATATTTAATTAAAAAATTTAAATTGTTATATATAAATTACTCATTTAGGATGGGGCAGGAGAAACCCCGAGTTAGGTAGGGACTAGGGTAGGGAAAGTTTGCCATCCCTATCAATGAGAGAGAGAGAGAGAGAGAGCTAATAGGTTATAACTTGAATGATATATGAGCACTAACAACATAAGTAGAGCTTTGACTTACAGTTTTCCTTTTGCTTTAAATGACATGGCTGTGGTTTGATCTCCTGTAATTGTAGAGGTGGCCACATTCCTGCATACAATTATCTGCTGGTCAGTTAACATGGTGTGTGTTTTCTTGTATTTGTGCTGGGAGGTCAGTTCCTTTTGCGTAGCCTTCAAATGGCAATGGATATAGGTGTCACTCACTCAACTATAAGAATTGAGAAGTGGCGGAAGTGTTATTTGAATATAAATCTTCTTCTATCTCATTGGTAGTGTTCCACTTTTATACTTCATTAACTGTAATATGCAGTGTAATTTTTTCTATTTACAACTTTGGTTAATAAAATTAAAAATTAAAAAAAAGGTGTGACAAGTTGCAATTGGTGAAGTATAAAATTAAATGCAAAGTATTTTTACTGATGTATCTTATGGAGTCCTCACAATATATGGACCCATCACCCATGAGTATGTGAATATGTTGGTGGCCACTGCCTTAGATTGATCATTAAACAAACTCATATGCTAAATCTCTAACAAAATTGGAAAGCGCCCAACAGTTTCTAGATTTTGATAGTCCACAATCCACATGATTGTACTTTTACAGTAAAAAAATTTCACAGTATTTGTACTCTGCCTGTTTTGGCTTCTTCTTAATGAAAGATATAAGTCTACTTTTAGTACTTACCAAAGAAACTGTTTATGTTGTTGTCGGAGGGAGTCACCAAGACCAATAGCATCTAGTGCCCTCCAAGCATTTGTCCATGCTGAAAAGGCAAATCCAGTGATTCTTAGACCATGCGAGGATTCCAATACTAAGCTTCGAATACCCAACCTACAAAATATTTGCATTGTTAGGAGTCTTAACAAGAATTTGATCCCTCTAACGTGTTATTTAGGATTAGCTTCTTTGCTTAAAGTGAAAAAAAAAAAATACGGTTGTACTTTAGGAAAAAAAGGACTTTAAAAATTGCACATAAGCTGAATAAATATCTTTTAAAAAATCAAATCGAAGTTTAAAAATATGTACATGCATATAAAAAGAAAGAGATGAAGGGTACTTATGAAGTCCTAAGGATGCTGTAAGGCCAGCAATTCCACCTCCCACAATCACAATGTCTTCTACTTTTTCCATGATATTTTTGGCTCTTTTTCTTAGAGGAAGAAGGGTTTTTTTTTTTTTTTTTTAAGATGGAAAGATGGTACTAGAATACAAAGAACTGAAAGAAGTAGAATGGATATAAAGGTACTAGTAGTGGACCTATAAATAATGGCAGCAACACCAAGTTTATTATAACTATGACATTAATAATGCTAATTAACAACAAGGACAAGTTGATGATGACAGGCCATATGAAAGTTTCACGCATGTATCATTCATGACATAATTAAAGTTTACATACAAAAATAATATTACACTAATTAATCACAATCAGTCATTTCAAATATTGTGAAATTGTATTCTTAACATTATTGATAAATAGACAAATCTTTTTGTTTATTAAACAGTGCAGATTGTCTTGACTTAGCCCACAGATTAGACTTGCTCAAAATTCAAAACCATCGCCTTACTTTTAACTTTTAACCCGAGCCACCGACATTGAGGGCTCAATAGAGATCACTAGGTCAAGAAACGCACAGAATTCTGAGTCTTTGGTATAATCAGATTGATTCCTTTAACTAATATTATTATTAATCTACCTCAGATGCAAATTCATGTAGCTAGTGCTGTAAATTGATTTCTTTAAGGGTTAATTTGTCTCGAGACCTTCAACTAACAAATTAACAATGATTAGGATGTTAATAAATCATTATTGTTATTAATCTACTCGCAAATCACGTAACAAGTGGTGTATAAATTAGTTCCCTTATGTCCCGTTTAAAGAGAACAAAACAAAACTCCCATATGAGCATATTATTTTATTTTTATTTTTATTTTTTTCATTTAGGGTGGGAAGGTTGGATTCGAATCTTGAAGGTATTTCAAAAAAAAAAAAAAAAAAACCAGTAAGAACCTATTGAACAATTATAGCAGAAGAAAAAACCCCTACAAATATGTTGGAAATGATCAATTAATACCCCACGTCGCCTACTCTGTTACTATTCTGTTACTCAGTACATGCTTATGGAAATTGCAAACAACGAATAAATGTCATAGAAGTCTATATTCTCATTAGTGATTAAAAAATGCCACACTCTGCCTACTCTGTCACAACTTATTCGGGCTGATTGCATAGAAATTTCAGAAAAAAGCTTCCAAAATCAGGAACAGATCAGGACCTAGAATTAGAGGGGCGGCTTTGTTACTAGCTGCACTCATGTAACAAACTCATGCTAAACGCTAGGTGTGTGTGTGTGGTTTTTTTTTTTTATGTGTGTGTTTGCTCCTAGGTAAGGAAAAAAAAATTTATTTTTTTAAATTTTTTTAAAGGACCAAGTTGTTTGTTTTGGGTAAAATTAGTTGATTGGGCTTAATTTTTTTTTTTTTAAATTTTGCTATTGGTAGTTGTAAGGACCACAGAATTAGACAGCCCAAACTCACTTAGAATAATGGATTTGTATAGTTCAACCTTGGCTCAAATCAATAAATTTGTGAGAGAGGGAAACAAACAACAAGAGGAGACTTTGCACGAGGATGAAAATAAGGAAGAAATGGCTAATATTATTAAATAGATGAGCTAATCTCTCAATACAAGCTAGCCTGAGGAGGCCAATGTTATACAGAAAATGGTACTATTCACTCTCTTCTCACAATGTTCTTCTTGTTTCTTTTCTATTTCTTGAGACTTGTGTCTGGATCCCTTTCTCTGAAAACCCTATTTTTCTTATATACTCTCCCTCTTCCACATCTTGACCTCCCATCTTTACCTAACGAATCTCTCCTCATGACACTTGTCACTTTTTACATCTGAAGAAGCTGGTAAAATGAGTTTGCTTAGCTGTGACTTACACTATTCAGGTCCATTCCTCATCAATGTAGTTAATAAAGCTATTGCTCACCATTTAATGCGGGGGCAACAAACTACTCCAAATTGGAAACTTCCCCTATTCTCACTGATTCTCTCTCTTCAGACCATTCTTCCTACCTGGAATGCCTTAGAGCCCTTTGTCTCATCCCCTCCTCTCTTCGGGCGAATTTCCTCTTCGGGCACGTGATACCCCTACATCAGTATTGCAACTCTTCAATTTCGTCCTCGATCCTCGGGCACCCACAGTAGTTTTTGTTGTTGCGCTAATTTTTTGGGCTTGAATATATTTTTTTTAGATTTTTGATCAATAAAAAAAATTTTGGCCTTTAAAATGAGAAAAATGTTAAAGATAAACCGTTTTATTATTTTTATAAATTAATGATGTGGTGAATGGTTATTGGTAAGTAAAAAATTGATATAAGTGGTGGGTCTAGATACAAACCAATAAGAATTTGTTATCTCATCGGTTTGTAAATGTACGTTTTTAGACCCCTATAAACTAGATTGTTTAACCTAATTAATTAACCAAATAGATACTTAGGTTTATTATTCAGATCTAAGTCAAACAAATATAAATCATATTATGTAAAGCAGCGAAAAATAAAGAACACAAAGATTTGATAACCCAGGAAAACCAAACAGGTAAAAAACCTAGGGAGGATTTAACCTAACTATCTTCAAGGTAAAACAGATCTACTATGAAAAAATTGAAGTTTGTATAATAGAACTTAGACTACTAACATCTTATTGCTACCTCGTGTAGAAAACTTACTATCATGACCACGTGACAGCTCCAAGTCCACGGACTACTTCTTTCCTTGGCCTTTGCAAAACACAAACACCCACATTTGTGACTTTGAGATCCCACTCAAAGGTTTAGCAATGTGACTCCAAGACCACCTTTGATGACTAGCAAAGGTAGCAACTTCTACAACACAGATCTTGAGATTCTTCAAGGAATAGCACCGGTAGAAGACATAAGAGAGCTTTTTGGGTATAAAACCCTAGATACAAAAGAGACACACTCTTCTCTCTCTAAAAGGCCTTATAAAAAACGTGCTTAGGATTTCTTTTATATACTAGGAGTGTTTTACTTGAAACCCAATACATTTAAGTAGAGTCTGGGTTGAAATAAAATTTTGCAGATACGTGTTTCGATTGGTCGAGCCTGTCTTTTGATTGATCGAACTAGGCAGCTTTCGAACTCTTCTTTTTGCAGCTTGTATATTCTTGAATCTTGACTTATATCAACTTGAGCATTGTCTAATAATACCTATAGACTCTAAGGTCTATATCTAGACAAGTTTGTGTTCACGATTTGCCAATTGTTCTAAACTTTTAGAACCTAACAATAAAAATATTATAGAAAATTTTGTGGCTAGAGTATTACTCTTAAAAGAATCAATAATATTGTTAGGGGGGCTAAATGTAATTTTATAGAACAAAATTGTTCTATACACACACACACACACACACACACACACACACACACACAAATACTATTTTAAAAAAAAAAAATATTTGGGGGGTGGGGGATTACCCCCAAAGTCCAAGCTTAGGTCCATCTATCTAAAACCCATGTTCCAAGTAACTTTCACCATTGTTTGTTTTTTGCACTATTGCTATGTGCGATGTAGGACAGAATTACTATTTAATTTTTGTAATTTATTAATTTTAGTATTTAAACTATAATTTTCGTTATTTTAGGTTCAGGGTTATTGTTTCCTTATTTATAGGTTCTTTTATTGCTTTTTAGGTCAAGTTTGGTTCCTATTATGTTTATGTATTAATTAAGATTTATTTTAAAATATATTTGATTGTCTGTCAAGTTTTATGGAGCCCTTAAATAGGCTTCCAAGTAACTTTTTCTCTTGTGGATTCAAGGAGTCCTTATAGATTTAAGAATCCCTCGTGGATTCGTTGTTATTTTTTAGAAGCAAACATGTTTTGCTTCTATTTTCTTGAAGAAGACGTGTTTCGCTGCTTGTCACTTTTGCATCCCCCATCAATGTACCTTCGAACTTTATTTTATTTTAGTAAGGAAACAAAGTAACAAACAACTCTGAAGTTTAGGTGAAGAGCTCACCTTGGCTAAATGGAGTCCAAGTGAAAAACCAATAAACAGAGTTATCATCATAAGGAACAAAACCAAATCGAACATCATTTCCAAAGAACTGCATGGACTTGGGCTTTAACCCATGACTGTAATTGAAGTCCATAGAGCCCCTTATGGACAATTTCCCTATGGAAGCTGGTTTCTTGAAGCCCAACCACCTTGCCACCACTAAGTTCAGTCCATCTAGCAATTGGAATGAAAAAAATCTGGATAGGTGTTATCTATTTTTTACTCTATTCAAAAGAAATTAATTTTATTGGTATATTATAAGTGGATCCAGTAAGTCATGAACCTTTAACCTCATCTTCCATCTTATACTAGCATGTAACCCATGCAAATATATGGATGCTTTTAAAATTAAACACAATTTTTGTTTTAAAAATATAAATAATTAGTCAAATTATTATTTTAAAAAAATAGCATGTAACACATGCATTAATGCATATATATATATATATATATATATAGTTAAATTCAATTTTAGTAAGGAAACAAAGTAACAAACAACTCTGAAGTTTAGGTGAAGAGCTCACCTTGGCTAAATGGAGTCCAAGTGAAAAACCAATAAACAGAGTTATCATCATAAGGAACAAAACCAAATCGAACATCATTTCCAAAGAACTGCATGGACTTGGGCTTTAACCCATGACTGTAATTGAAGTCCATAGAGCCCCTTATGGACAATTTCCCTATGGAAGCTGGTTTCTTGAAGCCCAACCACCTTGCCACCACTAAGTTCAGTCCATCTAGCAATTGGAATGAAAAAAATCTGGATAGGTGTTATCTATTTTTTACTCTATTCAAAAGAAATTAATTTTATTGGTATATTATAAGTGGATCCAGTAAGTCATGAACCTTTAACCTCATCTTCCATCTTATACTAGCATGTAACCCATGCAAATATATGGATGCTTTTAAAATTAAACACAATTTTTGTTTTAAAAATATAAATAATTAGTCAAATTATTATTTTAAAAAAATAGCATGTAACACATGCATTAATGCATATATATATATATATATATATATAGTTAAATTCAAAATTAAACATAATTTTTATCATAAAAATTAGATAATTAGTCAAATTATTTTTTTTTTAAAAAGTAAACGTAGTTAGTCACATATTAAAATTCTTACCTAAATTTAATAATACTTATGATCATTTTTTTTTCTAATTTTTAATAAGATAGAACATGTGGTACTTTTTGTTGTGTGGTGATTTTTATTGAATATATGTGATTTTTTATTTTATTTTATTTTATTTCATTGCTCATTAATATTAGATTCTTAATATTTTGCACTCATTAACTCACTTGGCACAAAGATTAAAAAACTTAGGTGGACAAATGACACAAACTTAAGTGGATAATTATAGGGTAGTCACCACATAAATTTAGACACAATTTTTATTATAAAAATATAAATAGTTAATCAAATTATTTTTAAACAAATAGCATGTAACATGCATATGTATGGATACATTTAAATTAAACACAATTTTTATCATAAAAAATATAAATAATTAGTCAAATTATATATATATTTTAAAAAGTAAACATAATTAGTCACATATTATAATTCTTACCCAAATTTAATATTACTGATGTGGGGGTAAAAGCCCAACATTGTGTATTGGGCCTGGGGCCTCATTTTTGGGTCAAGGTATGTCCGAAGAAAAGAAAATGATTGGGAAGAATTCCACATAGGAGAGATATACCTAGAAATGATTGAGGAGTATAGTCCGAAGAGATCATCAACAGGCCGAAGAGCGTATTCTCCTCGGATATAGAGAGTCTCGATCAAACAAGCACCTGAGAGGTTTAAGTGATCTTCCTAGCAACTCCAATGATAAGAATAAACTCTGGGCATGTCTGGAGATGATAAGAACAGAGAAATATCTAAAGGAAAAAACTGCTACCACCGTGTTTAATACATTGCAACAACTTTTCTGGCAGCATTGATGTGGAGAAGACCCCTGAATAGTGCAACTTCAACTACCAGCACTCTTGGAGAACTAAAGAAGATACCTGATGTGACATGTACTCAAGTGAATGCTTGGATGAAGAACAAGTGTACGATAAAGATGGTTGATAAAAAGGCTATATAAATGGGAGAAGTCTCTAAAAAAGGGGGATCGGAAAAAAGATAATAAGAGGTGGAGAAAGATTTTACTGTAACTCTAAGAACTGTAATCACTGTTCAATCAATAATATATCTCTTCGGACGTCAATTTGTTTAGCTTTTACGTGTGTTTTTACGTTGGTTCATTCTTGGATATCTTAATTAACCATTGCTAAATTTACAATTAACCCAGCTCTTTCACCAACTCTCTACAAATTCATTGTTTTGGGTTTGGGCTACAAATCCTGACCCTACAACTGATGATAAATTTTTTTTTTTCTTCTAATTTTTAATAAGATAGAATGTGTAATGATTTTTGTTGAGTATATGTGATTAGTTTTTGTTTTTTATTTTAAATTTTATAGTTCATTAATATTAGATTTTTAGTAATTTGCACTCATTAACTCACTTGGCACAAAGATTAAAAAATTTAAGTGGGCATATGGCACAAACTTGAGTGGCACAAACTTGAGTGGAAAATTAATTATAGTGTGGTCCCTACATAAATCTAGACACATGGCACAAAATTGGGAACTCTAATTTGGAATTCTAATTTGAGTTTTTATCAGTTTCTCCTATTATTATATATATAGATTTTAGGCAGAACTAACTGGTGGTGGAGCCAGAATTTGACTCTAATTAGGGAAATTTTTTTATAAACATATATACACATGAAGGCAATCCAAGTGTATATTAAGTGATATTTGAATGTAAGAAAGCCAACAATATAATATTAGATTCGTTCTATTTTGTTTACTTATAAAGGATTTTTTGTAGGAATAAGTTGTAATTTGATTTTTGGCGAAAAGCACATTTTCGTCCCTACATTTTCACGCGATTTCTATTTTGGTCCCTAAATTTTTTTTTTACCGCTTTTAGTCCCTATCCTGGAAAACGCGTTTCGTTTTTGTCCCTGCCGTTACATTAGAAACGGAAATTGCATAGGTGGCAAACGGAAGATGACGTGGCCATTAAAATAATAATAAAAAATATTATTTGACATTAAAAAATGCCACGTCAGCACCTAAATTAAAAAAAAAATTAATTTATTAATTTTAACTAAAGAAAAAAAAATTAAAAACTAAAAAAAATTAAAAACAGAAAATGAGAAAACAACAAACCAAATTTACATACTTTTCTTTCGTTAATTTTTTGGAAGAACATGTTCATGTTCTTTGTGATCTTTCCCAGAACATGATTTTACATGTTCTTTGGAAGAACTTGTTTTATTAATTTTCTTTAGTTAAAAGCAGCCCATTACAACCCATCCACCGCAATCCACCAATAACAGATCGACCCAAACCACAACCAAAAAAAAAAAAACCCAAAAAAAGATTGATGTTCATGTTCTTTTATTCAAACCCAATCCCTTCGAATTCTCCGAAGCCAACTAGCTTCGAGTACTGGGACGAAGACGAATTCAAAGGCTTACCTATCGAGGAAATCCAACAAACTACCGAAAATGCCACTCCCTTCAATCTGAAATCGAAACCGGTTCAGTCGCCGGAACCGTTTTCGCTTAAAACTTACACGATCGAGATCGTGAGCGTTACTTTCCTCATCATCTTAGCCATCAACTACTTCACCAGAGGCGCGAGAATGAGAACCTCGCCCTCACTTGGGCGGCGAAGTTCGCGACCAAGGATTCGATCTTCGATCGGAATTTCAGCCTCTTAAGCGTCGGAGAAGGCGACGATTCGTCGTTGTTGTAGAAGGGATCGGGATCGGGATCGGAGAGAGTGGGAGGAGGGAATGGAGGAAAGTAGTAATAGCAGTAGGTTTGATGTTCATGATCTTTGATTTCCATGTTCTTTTATTCTGGGTTTGCTCTTTGATTTTGACTTTGATACGGTGCTGGGCTTATTTTTGGGTATGATGTTCTTGTTTTTAATTCTTTTTATTTAGTTAAAATTAATAAATTAATTTTTTTTTTAATTTAGGTGCTGACGTGGCATTTTTTAATGTCAAATAATATTTTTTATTATTATTTTAATGGCCACGTCATCTTCCGTTTGCCACCTATGCAATTTCCGTTTCTAATGTAACGGCAGGGACAAAAACGAAACGCGTTTTCCAGGATAGGGACTAAAAGCGGTAAAAAAAAAATTTAGGGACCAAAATAGAAATCGTGTGAAAATGTAGGGACGAAAATGTGCTTTTCGCCTTTTTTTATTTATTATTATTATTATTTTTTTATAATCTGTCCTAAAGTAAATTGCAAGAACCGTCTACGATTTTCAAACCCGGGTGGTTCAACTGCGGTTCATACGGTTTATTGTTTTTTTTACAAAGAACGGTTTTTGAAGTTAAAAGAACCGTTCTAATGAATGGTTCATGGTTAACCGGGTCGGACCTTACAATTCAGTATGGATTTCAAATCCAAGGTTGACTACTCTGTTGCTTAGTTCATACTTATAGAAATTGCAATCAACGTGAAAGCTCAATTAGTGTGACAACGCTAATACTTGTTTAGACCCCCAATTTTAAAAACACAGCTTAATTACTTTTAGTCTAACTTATCTAAGTACGTAATAAGAGTAGATGAAGCGTAATAACTGAAACTACTCTTTAAGCCATAACCAAAAGCAAGAAACAATAAATATAAGGCTTAAAGAGTATGGGAAAAGAGATGCAAATACAAGATAACAACGAGATGTGTTATCAAAGAGGAAATAAAAAAACTTGGCGAAAAACCTCTCTGTGACCCTCTAAGTCGAAATCGATCCACTAGTGGATAAGTTGGAGTACACGAATATCAAAAAGAGCTTCCAAGTGTAATCTACCCAATGTATTTGAGCATTCCAAGCTCCAACTACCAACGGAATTGTTTTGGCAAATCCCAAATGCTTTCCAAGCACCAAAACACTCTTTACACTCTGAATAGATGTGGGTTGTGTTTGGGTACAAATCTCCTGTCAACGTATAACAGTGGGAGAGGGAAAGGAGAAGAGACTACAAATGAATTCTCACTTAAGGATGAGTAGCGGAGATGCATATAGACAAGGAGGTAAGAGCATTAAAAACTTTCTCCAACAACTTACTATTTTCACTCAAAACTAGTTTTGCTTTCTTAGCACAACTTCAAAGAAGCTCAAGTTTATCTTTTCTTTTGATTATTTTAAGAGCTTGAAACTTAGAGCAATGAGGTCTTAGATGACCAAAAGCACAACAATGGTGACAAACAATGTATTTAGGTCCACTAAGCTTTTTAGGGAGGGATTTAGCAACATAGTTTTGTTCTCTCTTCAACATGAAACATTGAGGTCTTATGTGACCGATCACAACGCAATGGTGGCAAGTATGAATAAACTTAGATCCACTTAAATTCCTAGAATGAGACCTAAATGAATGCTTTGGCTTAAGAGCATTTCTCTCAATTTTTTTATTTTTATTTTTTGTGCTGAGGAATATACACCGATTTGTCTTTAAAGGTAGAACTCACAATAAATACAAAATTTTCACAGCACAATTGCAACAAATTACATCTTCCTTTTTAGCAATAAGTTCAGCAATCAAACACTTGGCATGCAGCTCAAGAGATTTATTTTCACATTTAAGATCATCAACAAGTTTGTTAGACAAAACAAGTTTAGCATCCAAGTCCACATTCAAACATTCAAACTCCTTTAGTTTTTTAAGAGAATATTCAGCAATTTTCTTATACTTTTTAACCAATTTGTTGGATTTATTGAGCTTAGTAATCAAGTCATCCTTTTTACAAATGAACTTGCTCAAATTCTCAAGAAACTACTTAGCCTTTTTCTTCAAGAGTTTGAAATTTGAAATTTTAACAACACCCAAAGAGTCATGTAATATGTCATCATAATCATGAGGATAAACACTCATAGAGGCATTTTCAGAAATACATGGCATGTTACAATCAACAACATCCAAAACATGCAAAGAAAAACACAAAGCACTATTCATGGCAATAAACACAAAGGGTAAAGGATCACACCTAGATAATTAAACTAAACAAGTGTACCCGCTCTGATACCATTGAAAGCACAATTAGTGTGAAAATACTAATACTTGTTTAGAGTCCCAATTAAAAAAAAAAAAAAGGCTTAATTGCTTTTATTTTGAACAAGAGTATATGAAGCGCAATAATCAGAACTACTCTCTAAGCCATAACCACAAGCAAGCAACAATAAATATAAGATTTAAAGAGTCAGGGAAGAGAGATGCAAATACAAAATAACACCTAGACATGTTATCAAAAAGGAAATCGAAGAGCTCGACGAAAAATCTCTTTGCGACTCTCTAAATCGAAATCGATCCACTAGTGAATAAGTTGAAGTACATGAATATCAAAAAGACCCTCTAAGCCTAATCTACCTAATGTACTTGAAATCTCCAAACTCCAGCTACCAACGGACTTCTTGGAGTCTTGTCTTCACTAGCTATCAAGATCTCGCAATACTGCCTGATTGCATTTGTCAAGCCTCACCGGCTTCTTTTCGCAAATCTCAATTGCTTTCCAAGCTCCAAAACACTTTCTACACTCTGAATAAGTGTGGGTTGTGTTTAGGTGCAAATCTCTACTCAAGGTATAACAATGGGAGAGGGAAAGGAGAAGAGACTACAAAGAAATTCTCACTTAAGGATGAGTAGCTCTCTCTCTAAAAGGTGGGTGTGTTGTAGGAACCTTTTTAGGGTTTTCTACTAAATAGCCTCCTTACAATTTTGTGGGTAATGAGGGTATATATTGTAGGGGTGAAGGGTATAAAAGTCACACTTAAAAACCTCCAGGCAGAGAGTTTTGCGGGTCACTTCGCGACTTGGCCTGAGTCGTGAAATGACTCGCGAAATATAGCCCGGTACTTGACTTTTCAGCTTCTAGCAAGTGCTTCTCATGTGACTTTTCGAGTTGCACCACTTGCGAGCCGAGTCGCGAGGTCAACTTCTTGAGCAATATTCACCAACTTAATACTAAACTCATTACAAATAAATCCCACAAAATACAAGAAAATAAATTATTGCAATTACAACATTTTTTGTCATGAAATAAAGCCAACATAAAGCATAGTTGTAAATGACAACTTTACACAACGAACAAATGCCATAAAATCCTATATGTTCTTATTGTGTGTCTAAAAATGGTCATTTCATTCTTTTAACTAAAACCTCTAATATAGACTAGATTCTAGGATTAGTTCACTTGAAATAGAGAGTCTATTTCATGATTTAGATTTTTTTTTTTCATTGAATAGTATACATATTGCCATCTCATATTAAAATTTAAATGACATGACACCACTCATTAGATACATGTTTAAATTTATAATATTTAATTGAAAACATGAAATGGATCCATTTTAAAATGCACATTTTTAAAACCTACATTATAGAGCCTTATAACATATTGGCAACAAGCCATCACACCTTTTACTACAATAGAAGAGTTTGTTTATCATTTTGATTTTAAAAAATATAACTTATAAATTTCTCCAAAGAAGAAACATCTGGCTACATATGTATCTTAATAGCAACAATACTACAAAGAATTTGTATTTGTAGTTTAGTTCAAGAATCCCTAAACTTCCCACAATCAAAATCAGCCTTCTTTAGCTGTAAGCCAGCCAGGAATGTAGCTAAATTTTATCCCTTAGGAAGTTCATTATTTTGCCATTACTTTGCTGGATAAAACCAACAATGTAAGCTGTACTAATGATTTTAATGCTTCCCCACTTCCTCTCTTTGGTATACTTCTTCAACCTCATTTCAATCCTTTTATATTCATCCAATTCTCTTTCATCTTTTTATTTTGATTCCTTACTTGTTTCATCAGATAATGCCTTAGCAAGACACCTTGCTGAAGCAACACTATCTTCTAGAGCAGCACAACCACCTTGGTCAATATCTGGGGTCATGGGGTGGAGTGCATCACCAGTTATACAAACATTGCCTTTACTTACATTTCTCTAAAGAAGTTCCCAAGGATATCTTTACCTTATTGGGTATGGTATAAAACTATTCAGTTTTGTGTTTTCTATGACAGCCCTTATTCGATCAGGCATTTTTCCAAGATTGCTTAACACAAAATGCTTCATTTTAGCTGGAATATGTTCTCTCTCTCTCTCTCTCTCTCCCCAAAGAAAAGAAAATGAACAACAACTTTTATATGGCCACATATTTATTCTAGTAAACAAAATGCATTACAATTCTATATACCAACCAAACTTATGCATTACAATTATTATTAATTAAAAAGAAAAGAAAAGAATAATAGCCAAAATTGAATTAAATTGAGTATACTGCATCCATGCATAAAAACATAAGGTAGACCAAAAACCAAAATTGGCCGTGTTCACATATTACTAACCATAAATATTATAATAATTTACTTAGATGAGAAGTTCTGATTTGAAAACATCATTTATATATATATATATATATATTGATTCACCACTTAAACTACTTGTATTATGACCAAATCATTTCAATTCATATTAAAAGTTATGAAAGGAATAGATATTCTCTCCCTATTTTACTTAAAATGGGAAAATTTCATATCTTGATTAATATTTTAGATTTGGATCTAACTGTGTATAGAATGCTATAGGTCAATTAATAATTTAAATGACATGACACTAAATATTTGTACTACTTATTTTGAATCATAAAATGAATCAATTTAAATTAAGATTTAAAGTTTTATTTCCTGGTAGACGATGCCACTGGACAATAAAAACCACAAAAAATTGTTTTCAACAATGATGAGTTGATGTCAAATATCTCAATTAGCACATCCTCTCACTTTATACTTATGTCAATTGTTAAAATGAAAAAAAAAAAAAAAAAATCATCTATTAAGCTAGCCCCAAAAAAAAAAAAAAAAAAAAAAATCCTCGGATCTATTAAAAAGATATTTATTTTCAACGAAACATCAATTTTATGGTCATCAATTTACTCTTATGCACGAATAAAACCATACAAGCAAAATAACTATTACAATTTATTAAAAAAATAAATATTTAACATAATGATGTGATTCTGTACTTCACACGGACTTAACCATGATTTATACTTTCCATACAATTTATTAAAAAAAATTATTTATGCATTTATCATAAGAGAATTGCCAAAAAAAAAAAATCAAGAAAAGTATTTCTCGTTTAAAATTACTGGACTTTAGCATATATATCAAATGTCAATTGATATATATAATCAAATAACTCAAAAGATAATATACCATCAAAGAGAAAAAGAATAAAAAAAAAAATTTCTCGGCCTTTTGGCTAAGATCAAAGAGGATAAAGGATCTCATATAGGAAAGTCTGCATATACTTGTATAATTGGCACGGTTATAGAGTTTGGGTCAGTTTTTAATTCTTTTCTTTTTGGTAAAATTTGATTCTTGGTTACTAGATTTTGAGTGAAGGTGGAGATTTGTTAGAATTTGACTCAAATTCCTATTCTTATTTTTTAAAGATTGACTCAAATTCCTACTTTTATTTGGTTTGAATTTTCTTTGTAGGGAAGAAAGAAGTAACTGGATTACCTTTGTCCACATAGGTATTGAAGTCTTATAAATAGGCAAAATAAAACTAGTAAATAATCTTTCTAAGCTTCTCAAATAGAGCTTTAGAAATGAAATAATAATTATTTTATTTTTTCCTCAAATAATTATAGATAGAAAAAGGCTCCCCTCCTATGCAAAAGGCTTGTGACCTTTATCATTAATGATTTGGAATTCTAAGGTGAAACAAAGGATGACAACGAGCCAAGGCAAGGCAGAATTTATTATCATTAGATTATAAAGTGATTGATAATTTATATTATGTAATTTATTGTAACATATAAAGAAAAAAGAAAAAAAAAAAACACGAATGCCAATTAATTTCATAAGTAGCTTGTGTGGTCTCTGTTGTATTATTCTGTTTGGAGTAAAAAAAAATGAAATTGAAATAAACAAATTAAAAAAACAAAACAAAACTTTCTAAAAAAAAAAAAAAACAAAACAAAAGGTTGGTAGTTGAAAATAAGCATTTTATACCAAGACCCTTGTAAGTTAATTGGTATCACCAAGTGTTTAATGAGTGATTCTTAGGTACTCTCAAAGCACGGAGAATGGTACTTCCTCCTCTCACATTTATGGTGGGATTCGCTTATTAAATTCATAGTAGGATCTACCATAAATATGAGAAGAAAGAGCACAATTTCACCATACTCCAAAATTACTTAAGAATTTTTCGTGTTTAATAACTATACAAGTTTCAAATTCTTATTCTCCCAATTATTTAATTATTTAAAAAAATGTTTATGGTCATTAATTATAAAAGCTGCAAAAAAAAAAAAAAAAAAAAATCCTTACCTTTCGCTGAACAAAAGAACATATAAAGCTGGATTCTCAGGAAGAACATATAAAGCTGCAAAAATCAAAACAGTTTCATTGGGTTTTACTGTTTCTTTCCTTAGATAAAAATTTTCCGCTAATTACTTTACTCTTTACTATTGAGAATCCTTTATACAGTATTATCCCTTTTTACTTGTCACATTTTTTTTAAATTTTTTTTTTTTCCTCTTCTTCTACACAATACAAAGTTGAGCAAACATTGATTTGACTGCGTAAAAAAAAGTGCCGGTAAAGACGTAGGAGTAAGCCAAATTACGCACCAATAGTCAAACCATTTGTTAGATAATAAGTGTTGGATTTTAATTGGACTGATGTGCATAGACATTCTTTTGTTCGTTTAAGGGTCTTAGTCACGGCCGTTGAAAGGTCTTTGGCCCACTATCCATTTTACCCTAAACTTCAACCATGTTGGTGAAAAAAGAAAATTACACCATACATGGTAATTAATCAAATTTTATATTAATAATTTATTATTATTCATGGTAATTTTTATTATCATGAAAAATTAGAGAAAAAGGCATTCATTGGTCATGAGATGATTTGCATTATTCAGAAGACAGTGGACTCTTAGGTCATCAATTGGAATTGTGTATATCACTTAAAAATTTTATTTCCTTTCCTTTTCATGCATATAAAATATCCCCACAACAGCTTTATAAAAACAAAACTACGAACTTATTGCTCCATTGATCAATGCATGACTAAATTTCAACCATGAATTGGAAATTCTTAAAATATCATTCAATAAACTTTAGTTTTCAGAATTATAATATATATAGTGAAAACAACCAATAATTTCATTTTATTAAAACTTCTCACAAATTTATAACAATTCTGTACAAATTGGGAAATACAATTCAATACTTTGCTGGATGAATTATACTATACCATTTTTTTGAGAATGTAGAGAGGTAAGAATTAAGATAGCTTAGTAGTGTAGTACAATAATACTACTATACAAGGAAGTACAAGGAAAGATATATTAAGTACATGGGACCAAAAGAGTTAATACATATCTAATAATTTTCACATACATCACTTTATTAGTTACTATTAACAATTTGTCATTTTAATAGTTTTGAAAATTTTAGTAGTTTTAGAGAGAACAACTTGAATTAGAATACCTAATCTAGTAGGATTCTTTCTCTCCCCAAAAAAAAAAAAAAATCTAGTGGGATTCTCCAACAGTTTTTTTATTTATTTATTAAATTTGAACACTTTTATCAATAATTCAAGAACGATAATTATCTTCTAAGAAAATCCAATCAATGGATAATTCTTGAATTATCATTATTCTTTTCCTTTTTATTTTATTTTATATATAGGGAATCAATCACCCTTATTCTTAAAATAAATAAATAAATAAATAAAGATAGAATGAAGTAGAACGTAGGCTATGTACTATGTAGCATGCTAGTGCATAAGAACATATGATAATTAATTTTACCACCATATAAAAAGTCACAACTATTTTACACAACAGACAGTCACTTATACTGTTACACATGAATCACTACTTTTTTCTCCATCACTCAAAATCTGTTACATAAACAATTATAGTAAAAGTTCTGCATTTTTTTAATAGAAATGCAATGTTCATAACGTTTTCACAACAAATTTTAAATGAAAAGTTGCTAGTGATTGTTATTATTTGGACAAAAAAGTAATCTTAGTAGTAAGTTCAAATTTGAACAAATAACAACTAACCACTTATAATTTGTTGTGAAAATATTGTGAATGTATCACTTCTAATATTTTGAACGGTACTAGATGTTTTGATACATAATATAATACGAGCACATAGACGCTAAAAAAATCCATTGATAAATTGACAGGCAAGCACAAACTGCAAATCTATCAAACGCATGGGGACTGTACGGGAGATGCTAGCGGCACTGCCGTTGGTGAAAGATCTCTGTGCCACTGTGCCTATAAAAATGCTTTAAGTTTAGAAGTAGCATGAAGTATGTGGTGGTGAAATGACGAAAATGCCCTACCGCTGACAAGAAAAGTGACAGGTACGTTGGGTTCAGTATGGATACTGCTAATTGTTTTCTACTAAATTTTTTTGAAAAGAACTTTATCTCACTGTAAGCTAAATAAGAGGAGTTATGAGGTTTTTTTTTTTTTTTTTTTTTTTTTTTTTTTTTTTTTTCAACTCATTTAAGGTTACTACCAAACATAGGGAAATGAGATAGTTATATAGAAAATATATATATATTTAAAAAAAAAAAAACTCATTTTCTAAAAAACATTATAATCAAAACAAGGCGGAAGAACCATCTGATTGGTCCATTTCCTCCATCACTTGGGATACTGCTATTTTGAGTGTATTTTTTGATAATTGTAAGTTTTGCTGGGTTAAGAGATCTCTGAACTCAGCAGCTCACTCAGCTGCTAAATATGTTGTTGCTCTTAAGGTAGGTTTCTTGTGCAATGACTCTGATTTGCCTCCCCCTATCTTGAAAGCTTGAAGGCAAGATTGGGTACCCATTGTAGTTCTTAATTTAATAAATTGGCTGGTTATAAAAAAATAAAAAAAATAAAAACAAACGGAATGTAAAAAAAAAAAAGAAAAAAAAGTACAATCTTAATCCTCATTAAAAAAAAAAAAAAAAGAAAAAAAAAATTACTTCAACACTACCCTTACTCTGTGAGTAGTAGATAAAAAATAGACAACCATTTTTCATAGGCCTAATCAGAGTCATTTTAACCCAAAAAAAAAATATAATAATAATAAGTGGTGGTCAAGTCTATTTAAAATCAAGACGAGTATGAGAGTATGATAAATATACTCGAAATTTGGTTGGGTGAAGCTAAAATGTTTCAATCATATTTTAATTGTGGCCTATTTATATCAGTGGCCGACCTTATAGTTATAGTACATAAGTTGGTATGCTGCAGGATTGCCCTGAAGCATGATCTGTGTAGGACTTTCACTATTCACTTCTACCGACTCTACCCCTTAATATAATATTACTATAATAATATTTTATTTAGATTTTTTAAACCTGTCTACCTCATAGGGGCATTGTTGTCAATCTAAAAAGGTGAGCTAAGATATGGTTGATTTGTGGTGTGGGCTATATTCATCATTGGAAATGATTTTTAGTTGAGAGAGAGAGTGAGAGAGAGCAAAGCACTATATTAGCTATAGCAGTATCCATACTGAACCCAACGTNATGGTCATGATTTTTATTTTTTAATAAATTTGGGTGATTGATTTTTTTTTTATTGTTTATCACTTTTTTGGTTTTAATTGAGCATTATTTTTTAACAAGAGTATATGCGTGAATTTATATAAACTTACTTTTTCTATCCCTCCATTTTTACACTTCTAACCAAACAAAAATGAGAAAAATTAAAATCTTTTCTATCTTCCCATTTTTAAATTCTCTCACCATTTTCTATCCTCTCACTTTTCTACCCTTCCAACCAAACAGACCCTTAATGATGCTTTTCATCATAGATGTCCTGAGCATCACATTAGTTTAGATAAGTTGCATTTCCTCTGTTGGTGGCAATTGGGGCACCCTCTAAAGCCCCTAGAGGGAGTCTTCAAGCCAGATTTGACTTGAAGTAGTCCATATATGAGCTTTTTTAGCACCAAATCGTTGGATCTTTGCATGGATTCTCTAGTACCAATGATTTCCTACTCTTGGCACCAAGCCCCATTACCATCACAATGGGGTGGGTCTTCTCTTCTCGACATGGTTTTTATGTCTGCGGGGTGGGTTAAATTGTAACGTTCTTCTTGGAGAGTATGAATATCTACTAGATTGTATCTGTTTTCTCATAGAGCATGGGAATGTTTGCCATATCATATAAGTTTTTTCCTAATTTTGGATTGGTTTTGGTTGTAAATTTCCTTTTTTTTTTTTTTTTTTAAGTGTCCATCTCTCCCAACATATATTGTTGTATTATTTTTATTTATTTTTTCATATAATTATTTTATTAAGTGTCTACGCTATATTTGTTTCAATAGAAAACTTTGTATAAATATAGTTTTCAGCATCTTCCATATTTAAAAACATCAGGAAAAAAAAAAAGTCAATGGACAATTATCTTTGGTCAATATAAAAAGTATGACTTATTTTGAGAGATTGTTTTCTACTAAATTTTTTTGGAAAAGAACTTTATCTCACTGTAAGCTAAATAAGAGGAGTTATGAGGTTTTTTTTTTTTTTTTTTTTTTTTTTTTTTTTTTCAACTAAAAAAATCACATCTAAACAAACAAAAAAAAAAAAAACACAAAAGAAAGCAAAAGAAAAAAAAATACTGGATAAGCCTGCCTAGTAAATTTAAAGAAAAAAAGAAGAAGAAGAAGAGGCAAGCAACGCCTGCCCAGTAAATCAAAAGAAAAAAGAAAAAGAAAAAGAAAAATGAAGAATGAGATCATGAGATAGATCAAATGCATAATATCACCCCAAAAAAAATTAAAAAAAAAAATTGCCCAAAGCTTCTCAATTACCTATTCAAAACATAATATTTCCATAATTATTCACCATTACCAATCATAATGTAAAAAATAAAAAATAAAAAATAAAGAAAAAGAAGTCAATATTAGGAGAAAATTCTACTTTGAAAAGTCGATATAAATACTCTACAATATTAGAAAAGTCAATAAAGATGATAGGAATCAAATGATCGATGACAGAAATCAAATGATCCTTAATCTCTCTTACTCTCAATCTAGTAGTTCTTTGAGGGAACTAGGCCTCCAATGATTCTCCAAGGGAATCAACCCCCAATAGTAGGGGTGTCCACGGGTCGGGCCGGGTCGGGTTTGTGCCCGACCCGGACCCGACCCGAATTTTTCGGGTGGGTGAAAATCCAAACCGAAACCGACCCATATTAATGGTCGAATCAGCCGGTTCGGGTCCGTCAGTTTCGGGTAGGTTGTCGGTCGGTTTTGGGTTTTGAAGCCGGCGTCGATATTTCGCCGGATCAGTTAAGATCTGGCCGATTTTTGGCCGGATCCGTCGAATCTATATTAGATCTGAACGAAATCTTGCCGGATCTGGTGGATTTCATGTTACTTTTCGTCAGAAAATCCAAAATATCACCGGATCTAGTGGATTGCAGTGGATTTCAAGAAGTTCTTTGTCGGAAAACCTTTGGATCTCGCCGGATTTTGTAGATTTTATGGTTGGGTCGGGTTGCTCGGGTTTTTGGGGAGGAAACCCGCCAGCCGAACCGAAGGGATCGGGTTCTGTGGGTGGCGACCCGCCGGCGACTGTCGGATTATCGGTTCGGGTGGTGGCCGGTCAGTTTCGGGCGGGTCCGACGGTTTGAGCGGGTCACCGGGTTGTCTGGACACCCCTACCCAATAGCATCTCAAAGAGAACTATTCAATGTATTATTCTTCAATGAATCCACATTACAATTAGTGTTTAGTCTTATAGTCTACTCACTAACTACCAAAGTACCATACATTGTAGCTTAGTCACTTAACTAACCAAGTACAAACTTCTAATGCATTACTCAACAAACTCTGTACAAGCATCCCTTGCACCTCTCTAGAAGCATCCACTGCACCTAAATACAACAACAATACACTACACCATATAGAAATAATACTAATACCAGAGCATTAACAAAAGAGTTAAAGACTAATATTTTGGGTAAATTGCATATTACCCTTAAAATTAAGGGGTGTTTGGATTTTACATTTGGAAGTTTCAGAACTTGAAATTTACCCCCTGAAATTTGAGGGTAATTGGTTTTACATCCTAACGTTTCAGAATTTAGATTTTACATCCCCAAATTCTAAAACTTTAAGGTATAAAATCTAAACATTCCAAACTTTAGGGAGCCACTCTTAAAATTTAGAGAATAAAATCGAAATTTTAAAATGTTAGGATATAAAATCTAAACATCCCCAAACTTTAGGGGGTAAATTTTAATTTTTTTAATTTTAAGATGTAAAATCCTAACACCTCCAAATTTTAGTGGTGTAATTTGCAATTTACCCTATTATTTTCATTAAGTACTTGATTTCAAATTTCAAAATATTTGGTAATTATATTTTGAAATGAAAATTCCAAGATGAATACAAAATTCACTTATCTTGTTTACAATAAATCTAATGACACAATTTTTTTTTTCAAAACTATTGGTATACTATCCCCTATTATAATTAGTACTGGTGTGGGTTGCACGTGTTGCCCTTTTAGTGAGAAAATTAATATAAATTTTATTTTTGTTGAAGAAGTATGAAATCATGTACTAAACTTTAAAATAGTTATTTGAATATCTATTTACTATGACAATTTCTTAGAACCTATTTACTAAATGTAATATCTACTCACAAAAAAATGTTACAAAGAATGATAATGAATATCATAATATTTCCACAATATTTAAATTTTCGCAATGAATGATGATATATGCTACAATTTTTTTGAAGATCTTCATCAAATTAAATACTTGCAATCATCTACAATGAAGATTTTGTTATTCATACTTCATTCTTTATCATCTTATTTCATTAGTCTAACTACAATGTTTAGCTAATTTATTTTTAATGAACACTCTTTTAAGTAGGAAAAGAAATTAAAAAAATAATAATAAAATAACAAAAGACATCTATTATGAAAGTTTCTATGAGATAAAATTATAAGTCTAGAAGTTTAAACCTAATAAATTAGTATTCTCTAGGTAACAAATAGACAACATATATCATCGTTCTAACTTTCCAAACATGACTACCAGTCTATCACATAATATTTAAAATAAGAATTTTTTTGGGACATTAAAATTTAGTAGGAGTATTTTAGATATTGCATAATGAAATATTTTATGAATTATAAGAACTCATTAGGGTTTAACTAAGAGAGTAACAATAGGAGTTGTAGGGTCGGTTTTTGTTGTAGCCCAAAAGATATGGGTTCCCCCAGGCCCAACGAACCCAGAACAATAAATTTGTAGAGAGTGGGTTGAAGGATAAGGCGCTCACCGGCGTGCATGAGGCATAAACTACTTTTATTTTATTGAAAGATACTAAGAACAATTTACAACTGGGGGATGCTCCTCGGACCATGGCCGAGGAGGTTTTTCCTCCCAGAACTCTCCAAACTCATTTCATCCCCTCCTAACACTTTGCTCTCCTCACTTATATCTCCATCTCTTCCTCCTCATGTTGATCATCTATTGGCCTTCCTTCTGACCGTCCGTCCCATCAGAGGTCATATCCGTGCTCAGGTGGCTCACCCTGATCGATGTTGCCCTGTCAAGGGGTTACATCCCCATTAATGCATCCAGAAGGGTTAGGTGAGCGTATTCAATGCCGAGGTTATTCATCTGCTCAAGGCACATCGCTAACGTTTCAGAGCACGAAATGTGTCCATCATTAAATTCAGGCGGCTCTGTGCTCCCCCACGTCTAATGAGGCGTTATTCATCCAACGGTGGAGGTTCGTCTCGCATTTATAGGCGGGAAAACTCGCTCGGTTCCTCGATTTGGGGTATAAATACCCTTAGGAACTGCTTATTCCTGTTTCTCATTTGTAATTAAGAATTCTCGTGCGCCCCTCCTGAGTTCAGCCACACTCTCACTAGCACCTCTAGTACAAAAAGCCTGTCCGAGGAGCTCTTTCTCTTTCAGTAAGTTGCTCTTTCCCTCTTTGAGCTCTCTCTCTACTCTTTCTTCTACTTCGCCTGTTCTTTCTTAGTTCTTTTAGGTGCCAACCGGGATGGGTAGGTTTAAGAAATACGTCGATACTGAGGAGGCGATGGAGAAATTCATCACCGACTACCGAATTCCCGGCAATATAGGTCTGAGATATTGTGAGGACGGGGATTGGCGCATATACAGACAGGAGGGTGAGGTGGTAATTTCCATTGTCGCCTTCCTTGAAGGGGGGATGACGATCCCCATGGGGCCGGTGATGAGGGATTACCTCACGCACTTCCAGTTGGCCCCCACTCAGTGTGGGATAAACGTCTTTAGGATTCTGGACTGTGTGGATGTCCTGAACGAGAAGATGGGGCTAAGATTGACCCACCACGACGTGAACTGGTGTTACAACCTTCAGCTTCTTAGGGGCAAGTCGTATTACCTGAAGATGAGAGACGACAGGGTGCGGCTCATTCAGTGCCTCCCGGAGTCCAACAAGGGGTTCAACGAGGATTTTCTCATCGTGTCAGGAGAGTGGCACGATGACCTTCACTGCCCAACAACAGAGGGAATACCAGGTGGGACAGTGGGAAACAGGAGGGGTTTCAAGTTCTCGTCTTTTTTCTTCCTTTTTTTTTTACTAACGCGGTGGTGCTTTCCATTTGTAGAACCGTACGCTTTTGAGCGTCACTTCCATCTGGTCAACCGGGAAGATTTGCAGAAGGTGCTGAGGGCGTTGGTGTATATAAACGAGGACGAAAATCAGGTTAGGGCCGCCCACATAATTTTGGGGTATAAGCCTACCCAGAAATCGTTCCCGGTTTCGAAGCACGTCATCCGAGCCAACGATCCTCGGCTTCAGAGGATTACTGTGACTGAGGACAGATTTTCGTTCCCCGAGGAGCTCTCCGACCAGGAAGCTGTCACGCTAGCCGTCTCTTCCTCTTCCCAACCGCTCGCCGAGGAAGATCCAGGGAGGGAAGGGGACGCGTTTGACGTTTTCGCTCAGCTTGATCAGTCTGAGGACCCTCTTGGGGACTTGGGTGATCCTAATTTGACTGAAGCGGATCTCCTTGCTTCAGAAGCCCCTCCTCGGCCGAGAATGGGTTACAAGAGGAAGCCTACCACCACCTTGCTGGACCTGATTGAGGGCCAGCCGGGGGAGTCCCAACAGGAACTTCCCATTCCACCTCCGAAGACTAGGTCAACTTTCGCTCAATAGAAGCTCCCTCATCCTCTTTCTTAGACGTGCTCACCCTCTGAGTCCGTGCCTGCCGGCACCAAGAAGAAGAAGGATAAGGGTAAACGGCCTGTGGAGGATAAGACGGTGTCCTCACAGGAGGAGGACACTACTCTGCGGCCGTCCAAGCAGCTCAAAATAGGCGACAAGAGCCAGGAGAGGCAGGTAGTCGACACCACCTCTTCCGAGGCTCAGGCCTGGCTCCCAGCCCCGATGCTCCGTGGGGAGCCCTTGAGGGATAACGCCTCCCTAAGGAACTTCAATGAGGGCGAAGGTGCGCGCGTGGCCGACGCGCTGGAGAGGAGCCTACTGCTCCCGGCGGACATGGCTGAGCTTAACTCTTTGACGAGCGAGCAGGTCTTCCTCAGCCTCAAGTGTTACGTGGGGATGGTAAGGTCTATAACTTCGACTCTTCGCCCACTCTTTTTCTTTTATTGGGCTTATAGCGTATTGGTTATGCTGGTAGGCTGTCCAGGCTATCTTTAGGTTGGAGGGGGGGGGGCGAGCGACCAGAGGAAGGCTCTTAACAAGGAGCGTGATTGGCGCTTTGAGACTACCCAGGCTCTGAAGAATTCCAACGCTGACCTCGCCAAGGCCCGAGAGGATTTGAAGGTGGTGACCAGGGAGCGGGACAGTGCCCTATCTGGTCTTGAGGGTGCCCAGAGCCAGGCCAAGGAGCAGACAAGGCGCCTGGGCGAGGCGGAGGGGCAATTACAGATCGCGAGGGATCTGATCGCGGATCTGCAGGCTAAGGTGACAAAGGCCGATGGGGCCCAGAGGGAGGTAGAATGGGCTAGAGACTAGGACTGGCGGGCTAAGGACGAGGCAAACTATGGCAGGGAAATGGCCCAGACTGCCAAGGAGGATGCTGAGGCCGCAGCCTACGCCGATGGGGTGGCTGCGGTAGAGGCCCTCAACAAAGTTCAAGTCCCGGGGGTATATAGGCGATATTGCTCCCAGGTCTGAGTTGAGGCCCTCAAACAGGCTGGGGTGGAAGCTTCGTCCGACCTGTGAAAGGCGGAGAATGTGTACTACCCCCCTGTTATCCGCGAGGTAGCCCCTGATGACCCTAAGGTTGGGGAGATTGCTGAAGCGGTGGGGGTTGCTGAACTAGGGGAGCATTCGAGCGAGGAGGTGCCCCAAGAGATAGTAGAGATCCTGTCTGATGATCCAACCCTCCCACCGAGGAAACAGTTGCTCTTGCCGCACCCTTGCAGGCCGTCCCCCCAAGCCAAGGCTCGGGGGGGTCAGGGGTTGCCCCTGCCCAGCCTGAGCAAAAAGAGTAGGCTCCCTGGCTTCTAGGCTCGTCCTACTTTCACGTTGTTTTATTTTATTTTGTTGTGCTTCTCCTCTATGTACTGTGGCTCCTGCCATGCAACTTTTACGGACTCATTATTGTAATGCGAATTTAATTTTCCTTTCTATTTATTTCAACTGCTTATTTGTGGGCACGCTGCCTGCTTTTCCTCTGATCCGCACGATTTTAGCTTGAATTGTATGTCGGCCAATTGCGCCAGTAACGATGATAAGGAGAGAGAATGTATGTATGGGCAGCCCTCTTGCGTCTCAAGGGTTAGGTGGGGCTTGATCCTTTCCTAACTTGTGATATTTTGTAGTTAGTCTCCCTGTAGGCCTGAGTCCGAGGACCATGCAATGCCTTGGTTCTGTCTAACGCCTCCATTTCTCTGTAAGTATCTAGTTTTCCCATAGGTTTGAGTCCGAGGACCATGCAATACCTTGGTTCTGTCTAGTACCCAGGTACAACCGAGCGGTTAGTTTCCCCATAGGCTTGAGTCCGAGGACCATGCAATGCCTTGGTTCTGTCTAACGCTTCCATTCCTCTGTAAGTATCTAGTTTCCCCATAGGTTTGAGTCTGAGGACCATGCAATACCTTGGTTCTGTCTAGTACCCAGGTATAGCTGAGCGGTTAGTTTCCCCATAGGCTTGAGTCCGAGGACCATGCAATGCTTTGGTTCTGTCTAACGCTTCCATTCCTCTGTAAGTATCTAGTTTCCCCATAGGTTGGAGTTCGAGGACCATGCAATATCTTGGTTCTGTCTAGTACCCAGGTATAGTTGAGCAGTTAGTTTCCCCATAGGCTTGAGTCCGAGGACCATGCAATGCCTTGGTTCTGTCTAACGCTTCCATTTCTCTGTAAGTATCTAGTTTTCCCATAGGTTTGAGTCCGAGGACCATGCAATACCTTGGTTCTGTCTAGTACCCAGATATAGTTGAGCGGTTAGTTTCCCCATAGGCTTGAGTCCGAGGACCATGCAATGCCTTGGTTCTGTCTAACGCTTTCATTTCTCTGTAAGTATCTAGTTTCCCCATAAGTTTGAGTCCGAGGACCATGCAATACCTTGGTTCTGTCTAGTACCCAGGTATAGC
>NW_027069745.1:439880-462149 GCF_002906115.3 Quercus suber
AGCAAAAAGTGTGATATTGGTTTCATTGAAAAGAATACAATATTTTATCAAAATCCTTGCTTTTTATTGTGAGCCTTTCACCCCTTTTCTTGGGGGTTTTCCATGTAATTCCCTGCTTTTGTCTCTTTGTTTAGTTTTACTCTTGTTCTTCCTTGTTTTTATTTGGTTGATTGAGAAGCACTGTTTTAAATCCTTGACAAAGTGGTGCTTAAATGTACTCTTGTTACGGTTTAGGGGTTGTTCAAAATAATCTCTAAAAATCAAACTTTTTTATTTTTTTTTTTTTTGGTTTTTGAGAAAGAAGACTTGAACTTTATTAAGAAAATGGCCTGTCTGCTTGATAAGCATCTAAACAATGGACTGGAACATCCTTCATCCAAAGATTAAAATTTGTGACATGACGTGTATGTCTAGCAAGATTATGACCTAGTTTGTTACCCTCCCTACCCACATGTTGAAATCTAACTTGAACGTATACACATCCACAAATGCATAAATATCATCACACCCTTAGATTTTTCAATGATTGAAAAAGGCATAAATTTCAATAATAAATGCATAAACCTCAAACGGAATTGAGATAAGTTGTAATTCAAAATAAGTCAAAAGCATTACACACTCATAATATGTTGTTAGAAGAAACATTGTAATTCAGGAGTTGGCTTGTTGTTAAAACTTAGAAGAGACATTGTAATTCAAGAGTTGACATTGGGAGGAAAAGGTAATTAACATGATATAAAATCAAATACTTACAATAGATTCATTCATCCGAATTCTGGTAAGATCATCAATCCATCTTCTTTCTAATATGTGGTTTCCAATCCATATGCTTCTCTTTATCCTTAGTCCTTACTGTAGTCTAGGGGAAAAAATCAATGGCAAATATAATAACTAGAAAAAGACAATCAATAGCATAAAGGCCAAATTGCTTTTCATCATACCTTTATCTCTTTGCTGGGAATACCACCTTGATCTGTTCATTTTTTAAGTACACAAATAACAATATTAAAATAATATATAAATAAATTAGAACCTACAAAATTATAAGAAAGTCATAAACAAACCCGATTCAACCAAGAAATGAAGGCAGTGAAACACTTTGGACATGATTATTCATCTGGCAACAAATGGCTGGATTGAATCATTGAAATAAGAATATATATATATATATATATATATATATATATAATATAAAATGATAAGGTAGAAGAGAAAATAAGAAATTTATTGAGTTGTTATAGAGTTAGTTTTTAATTAGAATTTCAAAACATGGGCTACTTGTAAAACATCCTTCCTTTTTTTATATGCGACTATAATTTGAATTGTAAGCCATGAAACCCATGGCTCTTACCTCGACTAGTTGTGCGACTATAATTGAATTGTAAGCCATCAGACGCATGACTCCTACCTCGACTCGTTGTGTTACATATAGCTAGATAGTCTCTCTGTCGTTAGTCCTTGGTAGACTGGCCTTGGACACTAATTGCTGCTATGTTTATGTATTTTTTAACCATTATTTTGACGCTGTGTAAGTGGATTGATGATGAGATGTAATTTTGATTTTTTATCATGAAAGGAGGGCTAAGATTGTGTGCATTGGAATTGTTGAAAAAAGTTTTATTTTTTCTTTTTATCTAAATTAAAATAGCTTTCAAAATTTTTGTAACACATTTAATATAAGACTTACCAAAAACCATATATCTTTCAAAAACACTATACAAAAAGCTATAAATTAAAAAAAAAAAAAAAATTTCCCAAAAGCGTTCTTAAACTATACTTGGTTCTAAAGTTGATCCAAATTGTGATTTCCCAAAATCTTTTTCATGATCAAAATATTGTTATTCTCCCTTCTTTTTTTTTTTTTTTTGTTTTTAGTGAGATGGCGGGGAGAGGGAAGATGGGGTTGAAACCATAAATGGGGCAACACAAATCACTTGAACACCATTCTCCTTCCAAATATTAATTCCACTTAAAATTGAAAAGTTTCAAATAAAATATGAAGCAAAAGAAAATATTGTAAAACATTTAAATACTCAGTAAGCCAAATGAAGCAAATATCTACAAATGCATATACACAAATGGACTTGGTACTCTGGTTCTATCAAAGATCCAATACACCATTATCAAGAAATAAGTCACATTTATCCACAAGCAATGACATTCGTAACTTGAAGATACATTAACAAAGATCATTTCAAGGCTTGACAAAATCTCCTTAGTTAGGACATGTCTCCTATGTTAAACGACTTGCAAACTCAACAAAAACATATTATCAACAGTCCTTACTAGCCAAATGAACAAATAGGGTTTCCAAATTAAAGATAATTAACTTAAAACTTCAAATAAAGTCCTACCTTGGAAATTAAGATAAGCAAGCTCTTATGCCTACCAATAAAGGATTTTGCTAACCTATTTCCCACTGCTATTAACCATCAACTTGTGCCTCCTCACAATTATTTCTGCTTTTCTCAATTAATTCCCTCTTCAACCAAAGAACAACTTAGAGAAAAGCATGTAACAGGGATGACATTTTCACGCCACTAGATGCCTCCATTTCAATACAACATTATTAGGGGGTGTAAGCTAGTTAATTTGCACAAGATTTCACCATTTCAAGTCCATGCAGGTAATCCTGTTTTTTTTTTTTTTTTTGGGGGTCCTTTTCCCCCTTTGGAAAATGTTTGTCAAAGAACTTTTGAAGATACTAAACAAGAAAGGAATTAGTGGGTTTATTTTACAAAGAATCCTAAAGAATATAAACATGCGATTGCTATACAAATGGTCCCTAAAGAATGCTCAGTTAAATGTTTCTCATTAACCAGTGCAGCTAATAACCTTCCATCATATAAATTTATCTAAAACTAATAAGAAAAAAAAAATTGAAACTAGCATCAAATAAGCACACTCACAGTTAATTATGGAAGTGATGCAAGACCATCTGCAGTAGTACTTTTTGTAACAAAATGTCCAGTAACTTTTGTAACAATTAGGGGGACCTCTCCACAACCATTCCCTGCCACTAGTTAGTTCCTAGGGTCTTTTGTAACAATTAGCAAAATTGACAACTTTTTTGGAACAAAGTTAGTTAGGAGGCTGTTAGTTAATAGTTACTAATCAACCAATTAATTAGCTTGGCTTGCACAATGTACAACCATTTTTTTTCCCGATAAAAAAGGAACCAAATCGTGCTTATTGCCTAGCAAAATTAAAGAAAACAAAGGGGGCAAAATTGATTCATATCAAGTGCAGAGAAGGGTTAAGTGGTTCAGTTTAATAGGTCCAATATTATGCATAGCTAGATTTCAATAGTTAAAATCTATTTGACTCACATGAGGCGTAAAATTTAATAATATAATATATATATATTAATTTGATATTTTATGTCACATTTTCTCACCAATCGAACGGCTCAGATTTATCAAAAAAAAAATTTAAAACTAATATTGCCATTTGATGACCTGCCAGAGCATCCCCTCTAACAAACTCTGCCAGCACACTCACTCCTACCCTTGATGCTATACCCTCAAAATAAAAATTCTGCTGATTTATTACTACAAATACCCACCCACCTCAAATACAAATTCTATTTCCTGATACATTACTACGGGCAGAGAGAAAATCCTCTCTCACTTCTCTCCATTTTCCTCCAACACCAACCCAGAGAGAAAAACCCAAAAATCCCACCAAAACACAGAAAAAAAACCCAGAAAAATTCAAAAAAGTGCAGAAATTCAGTTATAAGGGAAGACAGAACAAAGAACTTCAATAAGTTTCTTCTACCCCTATCTCATTCTTTTTCCCCACTTTTGTTTTTGTTTAGATTCCAATTTTCTCTACATTTTCTTTGCAGCCAAACATCAACCGGAGCAATCACAAAAGGCTAAATCACAAAAGGGAAGCAACAACACAGCAAGCAGGATAGAGAAAAATACCAACCAAAATCAGAAAAACGAAAGGTAAATCCGAAAACCTCTGTTTCATATGTGTGTATACACTCTCTGATACATGCTCACAAAGCCTCACAAACACAAAGCACATCAGCACAAAAAAATCCCAGTACCTTACCCTCGGTCATACCTTTGTTGTTCACGCGCTCACGCGCCACCATATGTGATCTCACGCGTCACCACGGCCACGGTTCTTGGCAGATCCGTGAAGCCTTTAATCTCCACAACACCGATTCATGTTCCACGCGCCGTTTGGGGCTCTCCTAGGTAGTAGGTCGAGAGTTTGAGTTCTAGGTTTTAGAGAGAGAGATCGTATAAATTTGAAGTGTTTGGCTCGGGTTTAGAGAGAGAAAAAGGATGAGAGGTTGGGAACCACCATCGTGGTGGTGGCGGCTGGGCTTCACGATGGAGCTAGGAGGCTGTGCCTCGTTTAGATCGAAGAGAGGGTGAGACCGATCCAGAGCGAGAGAGGTTATAGGTTTCGGTTTTAGAGAGAAGTTGAGGCTGAGATGTGAAACCACCGCCGTTGGTGGCGGTGATGAGCCTGAGAGGCTTCGGCCATGGTGGTCTGTGATAAGAGACAATTCACATCCGAGGAGTAGAGAGAGATTTCGAGGTTGAGAGACTTGGTTCGGAGATGGAGAAGACCGCCGTAGTGCTGGTGATCGGAGTGATGAGTTCAAGGTACTGAGCCATGGAGGCTCGGGTGTGAGAGAGAGTGAAGCTCTGGAAGTTCAAGATCCAGAGGTAAACGGTAGGTTAGGGAAAGATTTTTGAAGCGGGTCAGCCAGACCCGTTTAGCTGGGTCCGAACCGTTTCCCTAAGTAAGATTTGGGCCAGATGAGGGCCCTGGGCCAATCCGAGGATGATATGGGTTCAGATCTCTGAAGTTCTCTCCATTCACTAGTTCAAGCCTATCAGCTTTTAGAGCCTAGCCCAGGTCCACTTTAGAATAAACCCATCTCACTTTTTAATAAGTTTTAGCCCAAATATTAAGAAAAAGGGTCTACGGCTGTCTTTTTCATAATAATTCAATATGCCATTATATTTGCCATGTTCGCTTTATGTCATGGAACTTTGTCATATTTGCATATTGGTCCATAACTTAGTTATATTTGCATTTTGTTCAACAAACTTGTCATATATTTATGTTTACCTAAAACTTTCCCAAAATCATATTTTGACCCATATTTTCCCCAAATTGCCAAAATGGATTTTTTCCCCAAATCTTTCTAAAATTGCAAGAAAGCTTCCTACTTTTCCAAATCTTTTGTGCGATGTCTAATGCCTCGTATGTGGCGATGCTTTTAATATGTTTATGCCCATACCCTTGTATGTGGTTGAATATAATGCTTTTTATTGCTTTGCTTCACTACTTCCTTAAAAAAAGTTTGATTTTTAGAGATTATTTTGAACAACCCCTAAACCGTAACAAGAGTACATTTAAGCACCACTTTGTCAAGGATTTAAAACAGTGCTTCTCAATCAACCAAATAAAAACAAGGAAGAACAAGAGTAAAACTAAACAAAGAGACAAAAGCAGGGAATTACATGGAAAACCCCCAAGAAAAGGGGTGAAAAGCTCACAATAAAAAGCAAGGATTTTGATAAAATATTGTATTCTTTTCAATGAAACCAATATCACACTTTTTGCTAGGGGTGTGCGCGGTTCGGTAGGGGCGGTTTTTTTTCAAATTTATTACCGAACCAATAGAGATCGATTTTTTCATAATTGAAACCGATGCACACCGCCTAGGGTCGGTTTTCCAACCTATAGCGGTGCGGTTTTTGCGGTGTGGTTTAGTCGGTTTGGTCGGTTTGAAATATTAAAAAAAAATTTTGTTTTTTTTAATAATAAAAAAATTGGGCTTTCAAGCCCAATATCAATATATCAACCTGTTCAAGATTTCATGTTACTTATAAATTATTATAGTTAAAACTTAACAAGACATAAATGATAGAGATAACAATTGAAAGTTGAAACTATCTGCACTTGCCAAATAAGCCACAAATTTAGCTAATTAAGTGGGTCATTTTGATTTTTAACATTTCTTTGCTGGGTCTATTAGAGAATATTTTTAACACTTAATATCTACTAGACACTTAATATTTGCTGGGTTCATTTGACTCTACTAGACACGTTGGACCAACAACGTGTTTTCTCATAAAAGTTAAAACAGAGTACAATACAAAGCTTGTAGCATGTAAGTAAAATAACAAGAAACAGTGAAACACAAACCCAGGACAACAAGAAAGTAGAAACACAAACGTGACAAACCCATAAATAAATAAATAACTAAATAAAAACTCAATAAATAAATAACTACAAACAACTCACACTCACACCGTCACACGCACAGCCCACACTCACACACATAAATAACTAAATAAATGAACTAACTGAGTCAGTCAGTCAACACACTCACATCACACGCACGCCTTTTCCAATCTCCATCTCTAACTTTAACTCTAAGTCTCTAACTCACTTCTCTACTGAACAATGAACATTGAACAACAAGAACCCAAGAAGTCAACAACTCACATAGTCACACTCACGCGCACAACTACAAACAGTCAAACACAATCTCTCTCACTCCATTTCCATTAAAACCAAAAGAAAGGGGCTGAGCTGATGGCTTACCGTGGTTTGCTGCGGGGAGCTGCTGCTGCTGTGAGGCGCGACTCAGGCCGGTGAGACCGCGAGCGAGAGGCAAGAGGNTCGTCACCTCCTTTATTAACATCTCTTTTTATACTACTTCTCTAGTGTTCATTTTTCCTTTTCTTTTTTAATTGATAAACGACACCCACCCACCCATTAGGTCATGAACCCATGACCTCAATGGCTCACTCAGTCACCCTCCAACCCATTATTATGGCTACTAGTGTTATTTTAGTCCTCCCTCTAACTACTTTAGTTCCCTTTCCATATTAAAAGATGCACTTGAACTCTTTTGCTTACAATTAGTCTTAAATCCTTACTAACTATTTATAATGGCTATATAGTGACTATAAACTGCAGCTGATGATAATCGATAGACTACTCAATAAGTCTTGGACCATTACTACTACTGTCAATTTTGTTACAGTCAGCTCGAAAGTTGACAACCTAGCAAGGCTTACAACTCTTACTACTATTATTAATGAACTATTGAGGCTTCTTTTCTAATGCTGCTATGAAATGCCATACTACTGATTACTTTGTATTGGTAGAATCATAGTTTTAGGAAAAATTACACTTTCTGAAAATTTTGGGCTGGGAATTCCAGCTGCCAATGATCTGAATTCTGAACATTAGTGTTACTTGAAGAAGGGAACCGAATTCTGTACTTGATGAGACAAAAAAAACTCCATCATCATTTGGTTGTTCATCACAACACATGAAAATCCCTACAATAAGATTATTTATCAGTAATTCTAACTTAGTCAGGTGATGTCATAAATAAAAAGAAAAGAAATCTAGTAGGGTGAGACTGAGGGAAGAGTAGAATGAGAGGAGAGGGAAAAAAAATCCTAAATAGGCTAAGAAAGAGAGAGAGAGTAGTTGACTGTGTGAGACATGGCAGAGGAGTGACAGTGAGAGAGATGGAAAGGGTGTGAGACAGAAAGGATGCTTACCCATGTAAATGCATGTTATATTAAACTCTTTCGCATACAAAAGGAACTAACTTGTATAAGATTACAGGGAATAATCGAAACTACAAAAGCAAAAAAAGAAAAAAAGGACATTGCTTTCTATGCTTTTTGACAGAAACGAGGACAAAGAATCACTTGGTTCACTCACACCAATTATGAAGTGATAGATTATGAAAGAAGTAATAAAGGCAGCCTGTATGGTTCTGTGGTTAATAAACCTAGAAGGTAGCCTGAACAAGCTCCAGATGCAATGAAAATCCCTATCAGGTTGCTTGTAGCAATTCCTTGATATCATAACCTTGAAGCTGCAAACAACAACAGTTTACAGTTAGTTTTAACTTTTAACACTTGAAACAAAATTATACATGTAAAGTTACACAGTATTGACATATATACCTACTTGGTTGTCCATGAGATCCAGTGCAATATAATAACCGTAGAAAAGGTCGTTGTCAAGGGCGAATCAAGCAGACTTATGCACACACATAATAAAACTTCCACCTGAAGAAAGTTGAGAAGCAATATTACTCCAGAGTTCCAAAAGGGCATGTATTGTGATTGGCTTTAGAATATTGCAGGTTTAGGCATATGAAAACTTCAAAGCAGTCCCTGCAAGGATCACAATGTACTGTTATTTTATAACAACTTTAACAATACACCCTACATCTCATTCTCATTAAAATAATACTATATTTTATACAAAAATAAATAAATAAATAAAACCATGTTATTGTACTTTTTGGTGGCAGTAGAGAGGGGAAAAAAAATTGACATGTTCAACGCAGCATGATGTAAAGAATTTTGCAATATGCTTCACCAGATGTGGGAATCTATTTGTAAATTTGGTGTTACGATAATAGCTAAAATGGATTAAAGGCATTTTGCTAGTGATCTTAGGGGCTTCATATTCATAGCTTCTGAGTTTGTCACTTTATCACTTCTCAACCAGATATGGGAATCTATTTGTGGATTTGGAGTTACAATAAAAGCTAAAATGGATTAAAAGCATTTTGCATCACCGGATGCTAATGATCTTAGGGACTTCATATGCATAGCTTCTGAGTTTTGTCACTTTACCACTTCTCATCAATAAATTGACATTAATTCAACTATGGAATTTATTTTATTTGTAAGAAGGTAGGGTAGTATTCAAACACAAGTTCCTTAGTGAGGGATCAAAGACTTTACTAATTGAGTTAACTGAAACCTACTTGATTAAGGATTACTATCTCTTATTGCTTGAAACCCCATACATTGGTTTATCAACAAATGGAGAAGCTACTATGATCGCATCTTGACAAAATAACCTAGATGCTTTTCTTTTTTTTACTTGAAAATGTCGTATTCCAATAGTTTTTCCAATTATATTCAAACACATGGCTTTTAGGGCTGTTCACGGGTCGGTCCGGGTCGGGTTTGTGCCCAACCCGGAACCAACCCGACTAGATCGGGTCTCCTAAATCTGAACCCACCGCCAACCCGCCGATGGCAGCGGTTCGGGTGGTCGGATGCCAGCAGATCGCCGGTCGAGTATCGGTCGGTTTCGAAATTTGCAGAAATCGTTGCCGGTTTTCTTTATGCTCAAAATCGTTGCCAGATTTCGCCGAAATCACTAGTTTTTGCTGGATCTCGCCGGATCTCAAAGAGATCTCGGCAGATCTCAATGAGACCAGGCCAGATCTCAAAGAGATCCGACGAGATCTCAGTGTAAAATCGCCGGAACTCTTCGAGATTAGGCCGGATCTTGAAGAGATCTTGGTAGATCTCAACGAGATCAGGCCAGACCTCGAAGAGATCTGGCGAGATCTCAGTGCAAAATCGGCGGGGAACCATTTTTCAATGTGTTTTCCGGTCGGGTTGTTTAAAATCGATTTTTCATGCTCAAACCCGTCAACCGACCTGCCGGTCTCGGGTTTTAGGGGCGGAGACCCACTGCCGACCGTCACCGGTGTCGGGTCGGCCGATTTTCGAGCCGGGTAGGGCGGGTTCCGGGTCTGCTTGGACACCCCTAATGGCTGTATTATATCTAATTGTTATTGAAAAGGGAAACATTGTTAGTCGATCGTTAATGCAACAATGTCTATGAATAGAATTGGATACCCAATATTCCTAAGCTTTGCCCAAAAAATAAAAAGTAATAAGGAAGAGGAAAGCATCAAATTGTACATGTATCGAGTAAGGAATTTTACTGAAAATATAACGTGCAAGAGCCATTTGCCATAAAGTTCAAAAAATGAGCATCATTCACATAAGTTAGCATTTAGGTAAGGAATTAACCATTCATTAATAAGAGAAGAAGAAAAGGAAAAAGCTGAGAGAAAAAGCTTTTGAGAAATGAATCCTTTGGCAATTTGACAAAATGCAAAAAAAGTACAAAGCACATTGAATACCTTCATGATGAACCCTGTAATCTATCAGAATCAGACCATGGCAAACCCACTGTAAGAGAAGATGTACCAGTACCACCCATATGGGTTTCTGCAGAACTTGTGAATTTACTCTACTTGGACCATTGCTAGATCTTAGAAACAGAAAAACCACACCTTTACTTCCAATGTTAATCTACTTCCCCTCACCATCCCCATCAATTATGGAAGTCCCATTTTGTCCACCTCTCCTTTCACAATTCTCATACTACCACCAACTCTATTGGCACATAGAGCAACTTGCAGCTCTTCATGCATCCAAACTACTACTCTCTCCCACTCCCACTCCCGCTCCCGCTCCCACTCCTTTCTCCACTACAGCTCCTACTCCACTTCTAAATTTGCCGAGTCTCACAGAAAATACCCTCTTTTCACTAACAATGGCATTTTCTGCAGGTTTTTGACCAGAAAGAAACCCACTTTGCCCCATAGCTTGAAAACCCATCTTCTTCCCTTGGGTCCTTAAATCGAAAACTGGGTTTTCAATGTAAAGTCCTGCCCAGGTGTGTAAAGGTTTCCTCCGTAAAGGGGGCAAGTTGAATTAGACAGTAACCATGTGCAGGGCCGGCCCAACAACTTTGGGCCTTAGCTGAAAATGTTAAGTGGCCTTTTTTTATATTTAAATATTTATTAAATAATTTTTTTTATTTAAAATCTTTTTTTTTCTTTTTCTTTTTGAGATGCAAAATTACTAGTCAAGTTTTTGTTTATAAGCTCCTTCTAATATATTTTTTTTTTTCAATTGATAATATGACTAATCCATTTAATCTTTCTTGTGACATAGTAAACTTTAAATAAAATTCTATTAATTTTAGTTTTGAAAAACTTTTTTCTGCAAATGCAAAGCAGCAAATGTAATAGGTACTGTTAGTAATATTTTATAAGCAATATATGCATTTAGAATAGAATCTAGCCTTTTCAAATAATTAAGTACATTAATTGGAGTATTTTCATCTATTTGCATAACTAAGTACAATAAATTACTTTCTCAAAAAAAAGTACAATAAATTAGTATCATTATAATACAAATGGGTTGATATGATATACATCAAATTATTAATTAGTGTGATAACTTATAATAATTAATAAAGTAAAAGTCTACAAAATACATGTATAGTGCAATGGGTGTGTGCCTATGCTACGATTATACATTGAGATTAAGTGTGGGTCGTGGGTTAGTGTGTGTTGGCCAGCCGGCTAGCTATGAGATGTGGTGTGTCCATAGCAGTGTTTGTGTTAGTGTGCTTTCCTGTCATTGCTATCAACTGTATGTGTAGTGGCAGTGTGCAGATCAAAAAATAAATTTTAAAATAGTGATACAATGGGGCCTTTTTAATGCATTCTATTGATCAATAAAATGGTTGAAAAAAAAATTGTAATTAAAATATATAGATAAATATTTTTCTTTTTTCTTTTTTACAAGGGGGCCTTTTTTTATTTGGGAGCCTTAGGTAATTATATCAATTGCATCTATAGTTGAGCCGGCCCTGACCATGTGTTTATTGAGTGTTATTTACAAAAAACTATAGGAAAACATTTGATAACCAGTTGTTTTAAAACAAAGCCCAAACTAACTTATCTGAAATTCCACACACAAAACAAAAAGAAAAAAGAGGTAATATAGGTTAATTCAAAACTTCAATCACTCTTCCTTTTTCTTTGCAACTCCCTAGTAAAAAGAATCGTCAAAGAAAACAAATCACAACCCATTTGTCAAAAGCTTCAAAATAATCAAATCCAAAATATACAAAGCAATCATAACACCATTCTCACAAAGCAATGGAAACAAGGACAAACCAAAATTTTGTGTAAAATAACATTTGTTAATTGAAATAAATATTTGACATCAGTGAAAAGAATAGACTGTCTCTCATTGTTTGATGTGGTGCATTTGACAGGAGAGAAACAACCAGTGTTTTGAAGATTTCTGAAAGGACTATAGACGACTTAAAACTTTTCTTTTTAAAAACATTATCAGATTGTATGTCTATTATAGGAAGTCATTCTATTTTTTCGGTCCATATTTTGATGAATGCTTGTAATTTGTGTATTTAATTGTTTTGGTCACTTGCTGTATATTTCCAATATACTTGGGTAACTCCTTTTTATGATTTTGAATAAAATTATCTTTACTTACTAAAAAAAAAAAATGTCTAACAAAATATAGATGTATGGGTGTTTGATATATAAAAGTTTCAGTCCAAATCCAAGGGTGTGCATCAATGTGAGATTTAAGAGTTTTAGCCCAAATCCGATGACCCAATCCATGGACAACCCAACTCAAATGCAAGTTATGTTATAATTTATAATATATATTGAATGCTAAACAAGTATTTCATGATAAGGTATGAATGTAACTATTGGATTGAAGTGTTCTTCTCAGTAATTAGAGGAAGAAAAGTATCATTTCACTATACAATCAGTAATTAATACTTAATAGTATGTTTTTTTTTTTTTTGTGTCAAAAATGATTACCATGAGTCAATCTTTTTGAGGTTTAGGGTTCTGATCTTAGAGCCCATGTTTGTTGATCAAGGACTATTAGCCCAATCCAATTCATTTTGGCAAAGAGTTTGGTGAATTTATTGTCAGACTGGGTCCATCCTAGTTTTGGGCTTAACTGCGTTATGCAATTTTCATAAGCTGTTGGACAATGAGATCTTCCATAACTTCGCGTCATTCATGGACCAAGGGTTGGATGAGGTCCATTTGTGTTTTCATTGATATGATACTAATTGAAAATTTTTCTATTTGGATCCAAAGTAATTTATAATAAACAATTAATTAACAAGTTTAAGTATGAATTCCAAATACAAGCAGATATACTAACCACAAATATCATATACCAAATCTAAAGCAATAATGGTTTCTTAAAAAAAAATTAAAAAAAAAAAAAAAAAAAAACTAAAGCAATATTAATAATAGAGCAGTAAAAACACAATACAAGATTTCGTAACAAGGTAAAAAACCTACAAAGAACCCTTTCTATGGGAAAACCACTATGATGATAAGGTAGTTCACTATAAAAGAGCCACAGTTTCTATTTAGATCCAAAATAATTTATACCAGGGAATAAACAATTAATTAACAAGTTTAAGTATGAATTCCAAATACAAGCAGATATATTAACCACAAATATCATATACCAAATCTAAAGCAATAATGGTTTCTTAAAAAAAAAAAAAAAAAAACTAAAGCAATATTAATAATAGAGTAGTAAAAACACAATACAAGATTTCGTAACAAGGTAAAAAACCTACAAAGAACCCTTTCTATGGGAAAACCACTATGACAAGCAGTTCACTATAAAAGAGCCATTTTATTGGCTACTCAAAACCTTTATCATTAGTTTCTATTGACCCAACAACCAATTCATTGATGTTATAACAACAACTTTAGAACCTGTGGACTTCTTCTATATGAATCCTTTCATGTAACCTCTTTAAATATTTGTTGTACTAAACATAGTGGAAAAGACCTTTGCAATTTCTTATTTTTTTAAAAAAGAAGAATCATTTCTCTATTTAGGCTTAAGAAAATGAACAAAATTAGATAGGTTTAGCTCTTGTACAATCATTTATCTTACTTCTAAAAGTCTTTCAACAAGTAGGTTATATCAATTCATAAGGTAGGGTTAAAATATGGAATACGTCTCCCCCTCCCTCAAGCAAAATTCAAAATTCTGGATATGATAATTTCGCTTGAGCAAGCAATGAATAAGCTCTCGCCTAGAACACTGTTAAATGCCATTAGAAGGGGGATTATGTATTAAGGGTGTAACTAAATAGAACCATCATCATCAATGCATTCAAACATAATAAATCAACTATTATAATTGAAATAGAAACAAAACTACTTAGTTACATCAACACCTAAAAGGATTACAAAATACCCTAAAGTAGAGATAATAACGGTAAAGAAAGTAAGAGGAATTAGACTGAGAATGTGTAGTTTGTTTTGAATGTACTCACTACTTATACGTGAGACTTGGACAATTACTTGTATCATATGGTGCATCATCCTTATTAATTATCCATGACTTTCACTGTGTTATCACCTTCTCTATTTCAAAATTTAACTCTTTTATAATTTTGAAATTATTGTAAGTATGGCTTCCCACTACCATCACTTTTAACAAGGGATTACAACATTTTACTCTTTTTTTAATTTTGAAGTTATTGTAAATATGGCTTCCCACTACCATCACTTTTAAGAAGAAATTGTCACGTGATCAGTAATGTTAAATCTAGAGTCAATTGACAAATTCAATCAACTTTAATTGTTAAATCTAGTAGCAAACTATGATTTAAAAAATAGTATAACTCTTGTAAAAAATGAGATGGGGCCCACAAAATTTGGGAATTGAGTCATGAAAATTGAGAATTGAGTAATGAAAATATGGGAAACCTAGAAGGGCATTTGGTTTAGTTTTAACTCAAAACTCAAAAACCATCGCTCATTTCTCATTACTCAAGCTCATCTATACTATTTATAAAAAGATTCTCCTTTGAATTTTTATATTATTTAGAAATACCTCTAAATCTTACATTTAATAAGGACAAAACTTAGGAACAACCCGATAAAAATATATTTCCAACTTCATATAAAATGCCTACAAAATAGGACACTATTATGATAATATATATCTTGAAAACAAACTTATTAAAAAAAAAAAAAAACTACCTCGTCCACTTTGTATATTTTCTTCAAGACCACGTTCCACTCTTTTTTTTTTTTCTTTTTTTTTTTTCACTTTATCAAGATTCACCGGATCTAAAGAGAAGATTGTACAACAAGTACACATCAGTGACGTTACAAACATTGTCACAGAGTCACAGGCCAATCCAAACGATGACAGATAAAAGTAAATTAAAATAACTCCCTTTACTTTTTGATTTCAGCCGCGAGAAAGTATATGCTGTTTCTGGAATACCAGATTAGCATCCAGTTGGTGTTTCATGACTTTAGTGGTGGCTGGCTGGCTTTTGTTGATTTTTGCTCTCCAATTTGTAATGCTGGTGGCTAGTGACTGTGGTGATTGGAATTGTGGTGGTTGTTGGTTTGTATTTGCATTTTTTAGTATTGAGATCAATCCAAATACTTGAAATTTTTTTCTTGAAGATGTTTACATGTAAAATATTTTACATTTGAAAATATTTAACATCGAAACAAATGGAGTGTTAGTTGCATCTTTTATTATGAAATTAGCTATTCCTCCATCATGTATCTGGTTCCTTTTTTACAGGACTGAAAGCCCTGCTAATGCTAGTTTTTTTCTTTTCTTTTCCTGATAAATACTAATGCTAGGTTTCATAGCAGTAAGTAAATGAGAAAGTGCAAATGACAGACATCAAAAGAGCTTTTTAAATCATGAGAGTAAGCTCTAAGCACTTATTAAGCAACTATGAGTACTTTTACTGATTTTGATTCATTAGAGTGGAAATTGATAAACCACTACAAGAAAATGTATTTTTAGTGACGAAAAAATTCGTCACTAAAAGTCCAGTTTTTCGTCACTAAGAACCTTTAGTGACGAAATTGGACTTTTAGTGACGAAATTCATTTCGTCACTGTAGCCCCGTCGCTAAAAGTCCTGGCGACTTTTAGCGACGAAAAATTTCGTCACTAAAAGTCTGATTTGGTAAAAAAAAAAAAAAACTTTTAGCGACGAAAACATTTCGTTGCTAAATGTTTTCCTCGCTAAAAATAGTATTTAGTGACGAAAATATTTCGTCACTAAAACCATTTCAGTTTATTAAATCATATTTAGTGACGAAAAATTTCGTCACTAAAACTATTTTCGGGTACATGTAGTGACGAAAATATTCGTTACTAAAACTATTTTTAAGAAAATCCATGCACATATAGTGACGAAAATTTTCGTCACTAAAACCATTTCTTACAAAATTCCACTGCATTTAGTGATGAAATATTTCGTCACTAAAACAATTTTTTGTTGCCATATTTGTGATGAAAAAATTCGTCACTAAAACTTATTTTCTGTTTTTATTATTTTCATGACGTTGATATTAACTTGTAACCTATCATTACATTATTAAAACCTCACATTTGATTAACACATTTATTTCAACAACACATTTATAAAAAATCGATCCATACATTTCACAAGTTAAAATTAAAACAAGTATCAAATTCAAACTCCTTCCATACAATAATTGTTTGTAACACATACAATAACTTAAGATGTTTTATAACAATACAAAAAATGTAGCATAATATAATTAGAACCCCTTAAAGCCAAAAGATGTCCTCATATGTCTTCAAATAATGCCAAAAGTAAATCCCCTAAAGCCACCAATAAGAAATCTGCACAAATATAAAAACACTACTACATTAAAATCATAGAGTAAAAACATTAACTATGTTATAAAAAACATTTCTAACAATTAATTTCAAATGATATATAAAAAATGAAGTGTTTTAATTTAAAACACTCCCAATATGAATTTAAGCCACCTTATAACACTATGCAAGCCACTCGCTTGCTCCAACACAACAACCCACCACAAAACAAATTTCTAACATCACAACTATAATTCTTACAAGTATTGAAATAGAATAAAGGAACACAATTGCTACTAATTAACAAGTTTCATTCACATTTGCAAGAAATTAAAAACACTCCCAATATGAATTTAAGCCACCTTATAACACCATGCAAGTCACCCGCTTGCTCCAACACAACAACTAACCACAAAAACAAAACAAATTTCCAACATCACAACAAAACAAATTTCCAACATCACAACTGAATAACAACTCACCACAAAAACAAAACAAATTTCCAACATCACAACTATAATTCTTACATGTATTGAAATTGAATAACAACTCACCACAAAAACAAAACAAATTTCCAACATCACAACTATAATTCTTACATGTATTGAAATTGAATAAAGGAACACAATTGCTACTAATCAACAAGTTTCATTCACATTTGCAAGAAATTAAAAACACTCCCAATATGAATTTGAGACACCTTATAACACCATGCAAGCCACCCGCTTGCTCCAACAAAACAACCCACCACAAAACAAATTTCCAACATCACAAGTATATATAGAGTTTTATAAGTTTTTAACTAGAATATACTTACTTTGCTGAAGCGACGCTGGGATCGTCGCTGCCGGAGCGTCGCTGAAGCGACGCTGGGACCGTCGCTGCCTGAGCGTCGCTGAAGCGACGCTGTGAGCGTCGCGGCCGGAGCGTCGCTGAAGCGACGCTGGGACCGTCGCCGGTGCGTCGCTGAAGCGACGCTGGGGCTGAAGCGACGCTGGGAGTGTCGCTGAAGCAACGCTGTGAGCGTCGCTGAAGTGACGCTGGGACCGTCTCCGGTGCGTCGCTGAAGCGACGCTGGGAGCGACGCTGTGAGCGTCGCGGCCGGACCGTCGCCGATGATTGGAGTGGCTTATCGGCGACGGTGGGCTGCTTATCGGCGACGGTTCGTCTTCATCTTCATCGGCTGGGTTTCTTTTTTTTTTTTGGTTTGGGTTTCTCAATGTTTTTTTTTGAGTGGGTGAGTGTTTTTTGTTCTGCTGAGTGGGTGAGGCTAATTTTTGGGTTGGAGCATTTATAGTGATTTTTAGCGACGAAAACTTTTCGTCGCTAAAGATCACTTTTAGTGACGAAACTGAAATTCGTCACTAGAAGTGGGAAATAGCGACGAAATATCAGTTTCGTCACTAAAAGTGGTCTTTAGCGACGAAATTTTTCGTCGCTATTGCCCACTTTTAGCGACGAATTTTTGTTTCGTCACAAGAGAACCCAGAATTTTTACACTTTTAGCGACGAATTTTATTTTCGTCACTAAAGAGACCATATTTTGTTCAGATTTTTAGCGACGAAATTCAACTTTCGTCACTGTAGCATACTTTTAGTGACGAATTATGATTTCGTCACTAAAAACATTTAAGTGCAAAACCATTGTTATTTTTAGTGACGAATAGTTTTCGTCACTAATTCTTCCTTATAGCGACGAAATGATTTTCGTCACTAATACTATCACAGCAATACCTACAGTGAAGAAATATTTCGTCACTAAAAATTTCAACTTTTAGTGACGAAATATTTCGTCACTATAGCTTAATTAAAATTGCGCCAAAATTTCCCTCCACTGGCGCCTATTTTTTAGTTCACAATAGCGACGAAATTTATTTTTCGTTTCTAAATGTAATAATTTTTTTCACTTTTAGTGACGAAATTCATATTTCGTCACTAAAGCTGTATTTTTAGCGACGAAAAATATTTCCTCACTAATTTTCGTCGCTAAAAATACATTTTGTTGTAGTGAACATTAATTTTTTTTAATGAGTGGTCACTAAACAATTAGAGTCACTTTACCGACTCCATGCCATTAGAGTAAATCTAAATAGGAAAATAAAATTATATAATTGTAAAAAGGAAAAAGGAAAAATATTTGTACATTTATATAAAAATGGTAAAATACACCTAACTGTAGACTTCCTATTTGTTCAAGCAAGGTCCAATATTAAAGTGACATTTGCTTTTTATAAGAGCATTCGCATCCGTGCAAAATTTTTTATCTATTTTAGTATAAAAACTTTTTTTTTTTTACATACTTACTTTTCAAAATATTTCACATTAAATTATCTATTTTACATTACATTTCATTAAAATATCAATTTTTTTTTTAACTTTTAAAATTGTTTCTTCTTCTTTTACATACAATAATCACCATTTTCTTTCCTCTTTCATGCTTGAGTAAAGAAAGAATAAACAACTAAATACAAAATGAATAGTATAAGTGTAAATTTACACCGTTATTGTAGATGTGAGTCATTTTTAAACAAAATTGTGTAAATTTTACACATTTTTCTATTATACACCAACTAATGTCAATGCTCTAATAAGTGAACCATAAGCCTGGGTCGATTCCTATCTCCTCCATACCCTCTTGGCTAGATACGTGTGTTCTTTTTTAAGCCACATGTGCCTTTGATAAGATTTTTTTTTCTCGTATCTTTACTTAAAAAAAAAAAAAAAAACCAGGTTGAATAATATCTCATCCTATGCCAATCCAAACCCATGACCATTGTGAATAGCTTTTAGCTCCTGTCCAAACACCATTAGGGAAGAGATCTGACTATAAATAAAATAATAATAATAATTCAACAAGACCTTCCTGTTGATTTTTTTATTTTTGATAACCCCTTGTTGTTGATTGAGAGAGAGAGAGAGAGTGTGTGTGACGGCGGCAAGTAGCCATGTTCTTGATGGGATTTTTTTTTCAAAATAACCAAATCCTTCATACCATTTCATTAGTTAGCAAGGTTTTGAAACTATTTAGCGAACTAACAAATCAAGTCTTTTAGTTTCGATTTTGCTCTTTGAAATCGAGTATCATAGACTCGATTTGCATGAAAATTCCATGGAAATCGAGTCTGTGAGACTCGAGTTTTGCAACAAAACCCAGAAATCATAAAACACTGTACACAAGCAAACAAGCAAAAAACAAAGATCAACGAAGACAAATGAAAACAAAAAAAATCAGAGAAAGAGGAACCCAAAACAGAAACCAAGAAGACAAAAAAGCAGAGAGATCAAACAAAAACCCAAAACACGAAGACAAAAAACAGAGAAAGAGGAACCCAAAAACCCATGAAGGCAAAAAACAGAGGGATTGGGGTTTGTTGTTTTTGCTGAAGATTAGAAGGCGTGGGATCTTTGTGGGATCTACAAAAAATAGAGAGGTTTGGGTTTGTTGAATTTTTTTTCCAAATAACATTTAATATCAAAAAATTTAGTAAGTTGTCACGTTTCAAAACAATGTTGAAATTAGCATCTCGAGTCTCTAAAACTCGAGTACAATTTGTAAGTGGTGGCAGATGATGTGGAAGAAAGGAACTCGAGTTTGTAAGACTCGAGTTTCACTTTTAAGACTCAAGTTTCACCATTTTAATTCTTCTTCCTCACATTCTTCTAAGTCAAACCCAGCCTTCTTCTTCGTGCTGAGAAGACCAGATCGTTCTTCATCTCTGTTCTTCGTCGTCAGATCGTTCCTCCTTCATCGTCAGATCGTTCTTCCTGTTGTCAGATCATTCTTCGTTCTAGGTTTCTTCTTCTTCTTCATCTTTGTTTTGTTCTTCTTCTACTGGGCTTCATCTTCGTTCTGTTCTTGTTGTTTGATTTTCGATTGGTTCGGGCAACGACTGAGGTTGGGTTTTTTTTTTTTTGGTTTTTGAAAAAAATTTCATGTGGGTTCTTCTTTTTGTTCTGCTGGGTTTCTTCTCCTTCTTCATTGTTCTCTGTTTGTCACGATTTTGATTTGGTAGATCTATGTGGCATTTTCTTGTCCAAGTCATCAAGAATAAAGCAAGTCTTTGAGACTCGAGTTTTACATACAACTCGAGTTTCTAAAACTCGAGATGCTAGTTTGCTTAAACCTTTCAAACATGTAATAACTTACTATTTTGTCCTCCCTTACCATGCTAGTTTGCAAAATCCCTTGTTTGTTGTTTTTGGGTTTATGGGATCTTTGTTGTTGCGTGAGTGCCGTGCTTGTTTCAATGTGGAACTTGAGTGTGAAACACTCGATTTTCAACTGAAACTCAACTCTTACTGACTCGATTTCAAAGAGCAAAATCAACTGTAAAGGACTCGATTTGTTAGATTGCTAGTTTCAAAAACCTTGCTAACTAATGAAATTGTTTGAAGGATTTGGTTATTTTGAAAAAAAAAAAAAATCCTCCTTGATGCGTTTGAGAATCAGAAGTGCCTGCCAATTTTTGCGTCTTCGTCAACTATGTACATCCACATCCAAATCCGATACCACCCACCACTTCCTAATTTCTACCTTCAACAGAGACACATTCCTACAACACTTGTTCTCCATCCCAATAATCCATCAAACACTCTCTCTGGGATCCAAACCCACCTCACTCCTCACACCCACACTCCATTTCTCCCATCCCAAGGGTCTCAACCCTTTTGTTCTCCTTCACCCCATTGGCAATCCCCATTCCAGTCACACCCCTATTCTCACCTATAGCCCTTCCACCCAACAAACTCTAACTCTTCCCCTTGATCCTTATTCACTCACTCCTGAAATAGATACCACTACTTTGTCCGTTGATACACATTTTGGCTTCGACCCTTTAACCAAAACCCACAAAGTGTTACGACTTAAATGGACAGTTGCTATTCCAGAACCATATCCTAGAGTTACTCAAATGGTGTGCACGGTTTTGACACTAGGCTGCAGCAGCAACGGTTCGTGGAGAAAGGTAAAGATAAACCTTGAGCTGCCTTTTCATTCTGTCGAGTATACGAGTGTTGGGAAGAGTGTGTGTATTAATGGTGTAATACATTGGCTACCATAGTATGGGAATTCTATTGTGGCTTTTGATCTTAAAGATGAGAAATTTAGACTAATCCCATGTCCCCATGACTACAAAGTTGAAAACTTTATACTGCCACTTAATCGATTAATTGAACTTGGTTGATGCTTGGCTTTGGTAGCTGACAAATAAAGATATGGTAAACGCGATGATTCCATTTTGCAATTGTGGATACTAAGGATTACCACAATCGTGTATAGGTTAAGGAGAAATTTTGCATTCCATTTTACTGGAGGTATCGCCAACCTTTTCCTATTGGGACTATTCCCTCTGGGGAGATAATACTTAAGGCGCTTAAGATTACTTGCTGGGTGATTTTCTATGATATGGAGGGACAAGGTTTCAAGGTGGTTGATATAGCTAGCTTGCCTGTGTCAGAAATACTAAATCGTAGTATTGTATTTCATATATAAAAAAATTACATAGATGCCTTTATATAGGAGGCATATGTGTGCATACAAGTAAATATGTGTGCTATACAAGTAACCTAACTGGGCCTAAAGCCCACAACACTATATATGTTAACAGCCCCCTTCAAACTCAAGGTGGATGTGAGACCAACTTGAGGTTGTCAACCAAAGTACGAAGGCGTCCCTTAGGATGTGACTTGGTGAAGATATCTGCAAGTTGATCTTTAGAGGAGACTGAGATCAGCTTGAGAGCACCATGGACAAGATGAAAACGGATAAAATGACAATCGATCTCAATGTGTTTAGTCCGTTCATGGAAGACATCATTGTGAGCAATATGAATAGCACTCTGGTTGTCACAATAAAGAGGAGTAGCAGAGGATGTAGACACACCTAAGTCTTTGAGAAGCCATCGTAGCCAAAGGAGCTCAGATGTGGTATCAGCAAGGGCACGATATTCTGCTTCAGTACT